>NC_058405.1:109708306-110008306 GCF_002201575.2 Neomonachus schauinslandi
GACCTTCCAGGGCACATGAGCAGAGAAAAGTCCAACACCTATCTGTTTAATCTGATTTCAAATCTCTAGGTCCAGTGTAGGTTTCTCCTGAGGGAACAAGTGCGTATTGTCCTAGATTTGAACTATGAACTGCAGAATATATATCTTTCTGGTTGGGAGAGTGAGAAAGGAATGATTCTTAAAACTATATAAATCATAATCTTAAAGTCCATTTTCAGCATATTAAATATATAGCTTATAAACTACTGGGAAAAACAGCGATGATTGATATAAAACTACTCTTTCCTGAATGGGCAGCTGGAGGATGGGAGGGCATGCAGCTAGCAGTTTCCCAGCCTATGTGGGTGTATTAGTCAAGGGTCTCCAGAGAAACCCAATCAATAGACTTTATATATATTTAAAATAAAGTTATTATAAGGCATCGAGTCATATAATTATAGAGTCTGGGAAGTCCCATGACTTGCTTGCTGTCTACAAACTGGAGACCCAGGAAAGCTGGTATAGTTCAAAGGCCCGAGAAGAGCCAATGGTACAGATGTCAAGAAATAATGTTTTGCCACCTATCTGGGCATCCTTTGGCCCGTTCAAGTAAACACAAAATTAGTCATTGCAAGTGACTATTCACCTCTCTTCCTTTTCCTAAGGTTATCAAGTGGATCAGTGAGAATTCAAGTAGGAGAGAGCATAATCAACAACACAGGGTTAAGGAGACCTTCCAGGGCACATGAGCAGAGAAAAGTCCAACACCTATCTGTTATATATATTATATATATATATATTCTGCAGTTCATAGTTCAAATCTAGGACAATACGCACTTGTTCCCTCAGGAGAAACCTACACTGGACCTAGAGATTTGAAATACAGATGTCAGTCTACTGTACAGATGTCAGTCCAGGTCTGAAAGCCTAAGACCAAGGGCACCAAGAACAGAAGTTCAGTGTCCGAGCTCATTAGTCAGGCAGGGGTAATTCAAACTTCATCTGTATTTCTATTCTATTCAGGCACTTAACAGATTGCATGATACCCACCTTAGTTGGGGAGAACCATCTGCTTTACTCAGTCCATCAATTCAAGTGTTAATCTCTTCCAGAAACACCCTTACAGAGGCAGAGATATTTAACCAAGTATCTGGGCATCCCTTAGCCCAGTCAAGTTGACAATAAAATTAACCATCAGAGTTGGGCAAATGGATCCAAGGCATGATGATCCAACAAAGCAAAGTATGGGATTTCTAGGTCAGTACCAAGGTAACCCATGCAAACATACCAAAGGAAATGATGATTAAAAGTGGCAAAAATTCTACAACTGCCAAAGCAGGAGATTTCGGTTCATGAGTAAGAATTTGTACAGAGTTGAGATGTTTCCTCAGGCTTTTTTGTAGTGACTGCTTCAAGTGTAGCTCTCCAAGAAGAGCGTTGAAAGAGCAGATTCACTCTTGTGTGTTCACTAACAATGTTTCATGATCCATTCACCTCATTTGCAGTTTGAGATATTGTTAGGAAAATGTCACAGAAATCTTCCTTGCTTTTTATCTACATAGCACTCTATCTCAAAGAATTGAAATTAACATAACACTTATTTGGAATAGGTTTAGAGTAAGTAAGGTTGGAATTAAATTTCAGTCATTTCCCTATCCCTTCCTCCACCTTTTCTTTTTAAATCTGCTTTCAGCACAATTTTTTTTTTTTAAGTTAATATGTACCCGGCACTGGTCTAAATACTTTAGATATGTTATCTCTGACAAACTTTATGCCAGTTTTATAAGGAAAGTAACTTTCCTTACAGGGAAAGGATATTTCAGTGATGAAGAACCTAGATGTGCAGGTTTAAAGTAACTTGTCCAAGGTCTCTTAGCCAGGGAGTGACTTAAGATTCCAATGCAAGATTATATGGCTTCTTAACCAATGTTCATAACATTCCACCTCCCAACTTCCAAAGGCTAAAGCTAGAGAACTCAGCAAGGGGTACATGGTAGAAAGTGAATCAAATAAAATTATTACTAAATTAGAATGGAGCTTTAGGTATAATTAATCCAACAGCCTCATACTATTCTTGTGGAGGAGGAGAAATATAGGTTATGGGTCTTGGAGAACAAGCAAACCAAAGAGGGAAATGGACTTGGAGAGAGGTCTCTGGTGAGTAGTTAAAGAGCTTGGTCTTTCATCACAAGTTAAAGTTCATCACAGTTAAAAAAAACTGATTAGTTATATTCAAATATAAAGTAGAATCACTGTTTTTCCATTTATAGAGTATTTTTTTTTAAGATTTTATTTATTTATTTGACAGAGAGAGAGAGAGAGAGTACAAGCAGGGAGAACAGCAGGCAGAGGGAGAAGCAGGCTCCCCACTGAGCAGGGAGCCTGACGTGGGGCTCGATCCCAGGACCCTGGGATCATGACCTGAGCAGAAAGCAGATGCTTAACCAACTGAGCCACCCAGGTGCTCCAATTTATAGAGTATTTTAAAATAGGTTCCTTTATTTGATCTGATCCCTACAGAAACACTATTATATATTGAGGGTGATTTTTTTTTTAAGATTTCATTTATTTGACGGCGGGGGCGGGGGCAGAGAGAGAGAGAGAGAGGGAGAAGCAGACTCCCCACTGAGCAGGGAGCCCGACACAGGACTCGATCTCAGGACCCCAGGATCATGACCTGAGCCGAAGGCAGATGCTTAACCCACTGAGCCACCCAGGCGCCCCAAGGGTGATGTTATAATCTCAAGTTGATGGATAAAAACCTAAGATTTTAACTACAAAATTATCTCGAAATGGCTTAACTAGCATATCTAAACACAAATGTTTATTGGTTTTTTGATCTGCTTCTAACTGTAAGTACAATGTTCTTCCTAACCACATTATCACTTTTTGAGATAACACCAGGTTACCAAGTGCCTATGTAACAAATACTAAAAAAGTTTGATACATTTATGATTACCTTAAAAGTGTTGAACTCAAATCAGAAACAAAGGAAATTAATTGCAATACAAATAAATATAAAAGCCACATATAGATTTAAAAAGAGGCATTGTACTGAATTGAGGGAATTTCCTTGTCACAAGCTTTCTGTGGATCAACAGTGAATACAATTTTTCAGAAATTGTTAATGAAAGCAGGGCAGAATTCGGAGAAATACATTGTTCTGGAGAATGGGAGTGACAACTTTGTGTTCTGCACATTGATCAGAACACAACTAGAGTTTTGGGTTCAGCAATTGGTAGGACATTTAAGAGGGCTGCTGGCAAGCAGCAATCCAGAGGAGGTGACTGAATGGTGAGGTGGTCAGGGAACAGATGGCTCTCTTGGGTGGAGCAACTCAGGGCATTGCCCTGTGCAACAGGTAGAGTTCTAAAGGATCCCCAAACTAGCATTTTGTTTAATCCTTATAACAATCTTATTTTAAGAGGAACTAGACCTTTCTTCCCATTTCACAGATGAGGAAAGTGAAAAGTGACAATTTCAATTATCAGAGTAATAAGCTAGAAAACAGTTCTTTTTTTTTTTTTTTAAAGATTTTATTTATTTATTTGAGACAGAGAGAATGAGAGACAGAGAGCATGAGAGGGAAGAGGGTCAGAGGGAGAAGCAGACTCCCTGCTGAGCAGGGAGCCCGATGCGGGACTCGATCCTGGGACTCCAGGATCATGACCTGAGCCGAAGGCAGTCGCTTAACCAACTGAGCCACCCAGGCGCCCGAAAACAGTTCTTTTGCCATGAAAGAATTTAAGGATGCAATAGTAAAAGTATGCCATTATGCTAGAGAAATCCTAACATCACCTAGGTCCTATATTTACTTGTCCTGATGTTCTCTTATTACCCCTCTGCCTCTTGGGTCTCAAAATTCAACTGAAGTTAAAGAAGTTTATTTACCTTAGTTAGCATAATAATAGTGATATTAATAGAACTATAAAATATGTAATGTATATAATGTATTATATAAAATATAGACAACTATAAATTTAAATTGTGCTCCCAGCCTAACCATTTTGTAGGGCATAACATTTTAGAAACATTTCAACACTTTCATAAAGTGTTTTTCTATTTCATTATTTGAAATAACTGAATCCTTTCTTAACTATTACTGTTTCCATTTTTTTTAACTTGATTAATTTTTTTAAAAATTCTACTATTAGGGGGCACCTGGGTGGCTCAGTTACATGTCTGACTCAGTTTCAGCTCAGGTCATGATCTCAGGGTCCTGAGATCAAGCCCCGCATCAGGCTCCACACTCAGCGTGGAGTCTGCTAGTACCTCTATCCCCGTTCCTCCCCCTGAGGTCTCTCACTCTCTCAAATAAAAAATGTTAAAAAAAAAACTGAACTATTAAGTAAACAAAAATAAATTTAAAAAGAAAGATTTTTATCACTGCTCTGACACCAATTCTCTGACACCAATTAGGGGTTCTGCAATTTAATTCAATTCTGAACTAACCATTTGTGCCTGATTCCACAAGTTAAAGGCAAAGCTCTCCACAAGACTGTCCTCAGTTTAGATGCCACAGCAAGTCTTAGGTACCACTTGTACTCCTGATTGACAAGCTATAAATTGTGTTCCTACAATCCCCTCTAGTTAGATAACTTTCCAGAACTCACTGAAAGCATTATACTTATGATTACAGTTTTATTATAAAAGATACAGATCAGGAACAACCAAATGGAGAGATGCATAGGGCAAGGTCTTAGGTGGGGGAGCTCCTAAAGCAGGGTTTCTATGCCCTCATCTTGTAGAATCCAGGCACATCACATTTCCAAGCACGTCAATGTGTTTACCAACCCGGAAGCTCCACCAGGTTCGTGGTCCAGAGTTTTCACTGGTTTCCTTATTTAGGCATAATTAAATCATTGGCCATGTGACTGAACTCAATCTCCAGCCTTCCTTCTCTCTCCATCTGAAAGCAAGGCTGGTTGAACGTTCCAACCTTCTAAGCACAAGGCTGGTCTTTTTGGTGAAAGGCTTTTATCCTGAAACTATCCTGAGGCCCCCAGGAATCACTACATTAGCATAACAAAGACACTTTTATGACTCAAGAAATTCCAAGGATTTTTGAAGGTTTGTTCCAGGGACCAGGGACAAAGACAAGATATATTCTCTCTATCTTATCTATCCATCAGGGGTCTGTCAATAATTTAAGCACTTTAATGTCATTTACTATAAAAATAGCTGATCCTTTTTTATAGAACCATATTTAAACTTCAAGAAAATATTTAGTAGATTTAGATTAGTTATTATCAAATGCAGGAAAATTCTAGTTGAAAAAATTTTGCCCCTTTGCTGATCATCAATGAAGAAATTAAGGAATGGCTATTATTGATTAGGCATCCTCAGGATGATTCTGAGGACTCCGCATGCCTTGCATCCCTTAGAAGTTATTATCCTAAGTTCAGGACTGACTGGTCACATTGGAGTGAATCTAAGTTGCATGACTAGAAGGAATTTGGAATTTCTTTCCCAACTTTATTGCAAAGAAGCGGTGGCTTTAAGCTTTTTCTTTACTAAAAAGCATTTTACTGTGATATTTTAATTAAGTAGCTCTGTTTAGCCAACAACTCAATCTGATGCTTTTCATGGGCATTCTTTTTTGGGTCTAAATAGATCTCTAGGAGAAAAGGTGTATTATTATTTATGTCAGAAAGTGACATGAGCTTCGTACTTGTTAATCCATAAATAAGGATATGTCTATCACAGGCAGAGAAAATGAAGGGGTGGGGAGAGAAACAATGCATAGCAGCAGGGTTTCTGTGTGTGTCTAGCAGAGCATGAGAAAATGAGGATGATGCTGATTTAGCTTTCATTCTATTCATCACTGAAGTTGTGAAGCTAATATTATGCATAGATACTGTCGTTCCTTTAAGTCAATATAATGCATATGCACTTTAGAAGGCTTATGGGTTTACCAAGGCTTTGTGGCAACACTTATAGGAACTTTAGAACAATTCTGACTTCTAAAGGGAATGACGTCCCTGAAAATACTGCTACATGGGATGGAGACTAAAGGCACACCCTAGTTTTGACGCAAATGCTGGAATGGCAGGTAGGGAGAGGAGGATTACCGTTGTCTGCTCCTAGTCCCTGAAATGACATCTCTTAGATAAACCACCCCGCCAGGGGAGAAACAACTATCTAGTATTTTGACAAGGAAGAGTTTATAAACACTAGACAAAACTTGGACCTTCGGCCAAGGAGGGATTATGAGAGGAGGTGGGGACAAAGAGTCAAACCAAGAATGTCTGGGATGAAAAGAAGCCAGCGCTAAGCCACATGGCCAAAGAATCGAATGATCAGTTTTAGCTGCAGAGAAGGCTGAGTAGCAGGTTAGAGCATCTTTTACTTATTTCTGCTATCATGCCATTAAAAAAATTGAATTTCTAATAAAAATCATTTGGAATAATCTCTAAATTGAGACACTGAAGAAGAATGAGACTTAAAAGGTCGATCTTTGTATCTTGGGAATAAAAACTGTTCAGAAGCACAGAATTGCCATGAGTGATTTCAGCTACCCACCTTGCTGTAGAATTTCTGTAGCTGCTGCTCATTAGGAGGGAAGAAGAGGAAGGCAGGGCTCTGAGAGGGTCCTGTGTGAGCCTCAAGTAGGCTACAAAGGGGCAAAGCTACCTTGGCAACACTTGCAGTATCTTAGATTGACAAGTTCTCATTTCATTTTGCTGCATATCCTTCTGTGTCGCCTAGCTACTGTAAAGGATTCATTATTCATTAAATAAGTGATGAATATATACAAAAATTGCAGCCACATGGGCTGCACAAATGCATTTTCATATTATTAACATGTTGCCAACTTGCAACTCTTCGAAGTCTGAGTAAATGTTTTGACAAGAGGAGACAGTAAGGACAAATAAGAAGTAGCGGTCTTGAAGAAATTCAGCCCCACTTCTAACAGCTTTAAAGTCTTAAGAGTGTTTTCACTGGGGCAGTACCAGATAAATTGCTCTTATATGTGCATGCAAGAGGCTGAAATTCCTTTGAAAGTTTATAATTTCTCATGGGAAAACACAACATAAAAGTTACTTTTACTCATAGAAAAACAAAACCATATTTTCCTGTCAACCTTTGCTGTTGGGAATTTCAAACTTTTTACATTTTTTTCCTGTGATTCTTAGCTGGCCCAAGGGACAGGCGTTTACAACATAATTTACTTTCAACGTGTCTCTGTAAATCATTGTAATACTCTCTATTGCTTGTGGGGGGGGGGAGAAAAAAAAACTCCCAATGGGGCTTCCTGTCCCACTTTCCCTAGACTCCAACCGCCCGAACACGAACAGAAACTTTCCCTTTTAATGTCCAGCCTCAAAGACAAATCCACACAAAGGAAACATCATACAAGAAGTACAGGTAAAGACAGAACCATGGGCAGACTTCCAGGGAAAGATTATATCCCAAGATTAATTAGGAGAGGGGAGACTTGCCCTTGGTGATGTGGAAATTGTAGAAATGCTCAAGTCATTTTAGAGTAGGTGGGTTGCCCTCAGCCAAATGACTTAAAATCTTTTTTCATAAAATCCTAAGGACCTGTAGCATACTTTTGCCAAGCTATTAATATCAAGGATCATTCAGTTTTACATGAGAATTTGATGACTTATACACTGGTTGAACCTTCACCTTTTACAACCTTAATGGGAATTTATTAGCTATTTCACAGTGTGTAAATTTGAATCTAGGTCAGATGAGGAAGAAAAATAGGGCATACCCAGGCCTAAAGAGTAACCTGAAAAATAATGTATCAGAGCAAAAAAAGATAAGGTGCAAAATTAAACAGATGATTAAAAGTGTCTTAAGCAAGTGGAGATTTGAAGACAGAACCTAATAAATTAGGACTCTATATAGACCATTCGAGCCAAATTCACGTGACTAGTGAGCTTGATTCCTACACAAGCGCTGCAGATGAAGGAGTTAAAATATCAAATTAACCTGCTTCTGCTAACTGTCCCTAACAGGAAATGTAACCCAGGTGGGTTTGATATTCACAAGATTAAAGCGTATGTCTACCATCAAATGGTCACCACATTAAAGCTGTTTTAATGAGGACTTGGAAAGATAATGAATGAATGTCGCTAATTCACTACAGAGAAGACAGCCTGACCTCCTCCTGACCTCTCTGCCGCCAGGTATCTTAAACAACATATTAGTTCTGCTTAAAGCCAAAATGGGATGGTCCGTAAGATAAAAACAAGCCAAATGCTTACGAGAATGACTTTTGCTGGTGTTAAAGCCAGAAAAAAAATTTCTCCCTGGAGTCCTTATAAAAAGAACACTGTGAAAAAAAAAAAAAAAAAAAAGAACACTGTGTAACAGGATGAAAATCATCCTCACTGACACCTTTATCTCAGACAGAGCCCTCAGCTACATCAGGCTGTTTCCTCCAGTGCCCCTCAACACTGTCCAGTGACACCATGCCAGGAAAATACCACTAGGTAAAGGCATGGGCGGAGAACTATTATTTAAGGATATAACTCTCTGCTGGTTTAACCTAATCCTGAGTAAATTTTAGAGGATTTAGAGGGACTGCTTATCTCTCAGGTAAGCCTTCATAAATATCAAGCATTTGATAGATTTACAACAGCAGTGTATTAGAGATTGTATTTGCTAGAAAATACTCCGGGCTCAGCCAATTTATTGTAATTCCCCTTGTTTTTCCAGGCAGCAGGAGTAGGGGGTAGGTCTTTGTGGGAACTGAGGACCTAGTGACAGTTTTTCCCAAATAAAAGACAACTTGTCTTCTGCTAAGAGATGAACCAAAGAAGTGGCTACGGGGCGCCGGGGTGGCTCAGTCGGTTAGGCATCTGCCTTGGCTCGAGTCATGATTCTGAGGTCCTGGGATCGAGTCCCATGTCGGGCTCCCTGCCCAGCGGGGAGACTGCTTCTCCCTCTCCTCCCTGCTTGTGCTCTATCTCTGCCTGTCTCTCTCCCTCAAGTAAATAAAATCTTAAAAAGGAGTAGCTATGGTTAGAGATGGGAGACAGGAAAGACTCTAGTACCTATTTTGGTCATTGAATATAAGAACTGTCAAATAAGGTAAAATGAATACAAGTGAGAATTCACTTTAAGACTTCAATAACAACGATACAGTAAGTAAGTACATTACAGTGGTTTCAGATTCTTTTCTGGAGGAGAAGAAACATGTTGGATGGAATTGGAGTTTACATGAGACTTGCATTGGAATATTTTCTCCTAAATAAGATTATCAGGAAAGTCTACAGATGTATTAAACGAATACTGTGGTTTGTCTATATGCACACAGCCCCGGCTTTTTTAAGGATATCTTTAGTTTAAAATACTGAAGAAAATTTAAGCAAGAGGGGAAAATCCTCAAAATTATTTTCCAGGCCAGATTTATTTTGGCAGTCACATTCGGGAAACTATGTAGTGTACCAAGTTTTGAGTATTGTATTTGGACACTAATCCATAACTGTAGTCATCAGTTTACTGACAACCATCTGCTTGGACACTACTCCCACATTTTAATAAGTAACGTTAAATTAAAATGGCAACAGACAATTTTGGCAGCAAAAGTAAAAGTGGTAATAGCACCCTTGAACCCATACGAAGAATCAGGAGTCAAACAGCAATACTATTCATAATTATGCAAACATGTTTAGGTAAAGAGTACCATCTTTCTCCATTACAACCATGATTCTTAAAAGAATGATCTGTGTTCATCTTTGCTTCTTTATCTGTCACTTTACCACCTACAGAAACCTTGTTTTGCTAGTGCATTCCATTGATGAGTTCCGGCTGTCAACTCAAACTAAATTTTCTGTCATTATCTTACTTTCCCTTAGCCATTCGATGTTATGGAGACAAAAATATGGCTTAATAAATGTTGGACACCCTCTACGCTCTGGCCTTTTCTTAGTCCAGCTACCATCTACATCTCAATGACTCCCCAATACCCACATTTAGCCTAGACCTCTTATAGGAAGTATACACATACATAATCAATAACCCACAAGGCATTTCCTTATAAATGTTTCACAGATATAGTCTAATAAAAACATTCAAAACCAAACATATTTCTATCCATACCACCCACCCCTACACAACATTCACCAAACCTGTCCTTCTATTTAGTTTTGTCAGAATCTCAGGAAAAAGAACCACCATCTATCCCATTACCCATGCCAAAAACCTAGAGTCCCTGTTGATTTCGTCTCCTTTCTTTTTCATAAAACCATTAGTCACAATGCCCTGCATGTTCATTAGGTTATAAGTGATTGAGAATACAATATAAATTTGCTTAAAAAGGGGGCACCTGGTGGCTTAGCCGGTTGAGCGTCTGCCTTCGGCTCGGGTCATGGTCCCGGGGTCCTGGGATTGAGTCCTGCATCTGTCTCCCTGCTCAGCAGGGAGTCTGCTTCTCCCTCTCCCTCTACCCTTCCCCCCTGCTCCTTCTCTCTCTCACGCTCTCTCCCTCTCTCAAATAAACAAAAATCCTTAAAAAAATAAAAATTTAAAAAATAAATTTGCTTAAAAAAAAGAAAAGAACAAAAATATTGGCTCATTTACCTGAAAAGTTCAGTCCTAATCGGCTCTATGGCTGAAATTCCTGGGCCTTCTTAAGAGTCCTTCCAACTCTTAGAGGTTTACTTGTCTATTGTTTCCATTGCCGGTAGGCTCACCAATTAGAGAGGCCAAATCTAGACTCTAAACTCCTAGCCCATTCTCTCAACCATTCCAGCTAAAAAACAGTGTCCCTTCCTCAAAGTTTCAAACAAAAAAGTCAGGGAATTTAATCTTACAGTCTCTCTTTGGATTGAATTGGAGGAAGTGCTTATCTCTGATCCAAACAGCATGGGTGGGAGGAGGCAGAACCTGATTGGTGGTCTGAATTATACAGCCACACCTGGAACAGGGGTGAGGTCAGAACCACTTAAGGCACAAGAATGAGAACTGTGAAGTAGTAATAGCACAAAAATTAGGGTGCTTTACCAACAGAGGGAAGTGGGTGCTAGCAGAATATTCCAAGAATATGCATTTTCCTTCTTTTTTCCTAAACATGAGCAAAATATAGAAAAAATAAAAATAAAAGTGTGAATGTGTTAAACTTTAACCTTGATATAGTGTTAACGATAACAGTAGGACTCTGTGAAAAGCAGGCATATTTTGGACATCATCTGAGTTTCCTTGGAAAGCTTCTGTCTGTATTTATCTCCTGAGCATGCAGCAATTTTTATGTATAGCAAGGCTTAATGGTTTTACTCTTTTGAAGTGAATTATGGATTTTAAAAATAGATGATTAATTTAGATTTTCCTGGCTTAAATAGTAGAATAGTAGTTCACTCGAGAGAGACTGTAGTAAGAGGAAAAGGTGGGTTTGTTTTTTTTTTTTTTTTTAGTTTGAAGAAAAAAACTCAGGAAAGACTTAAATCATGGACATTAAGCACATAAAGATTTTTCATATTAATTTTACTCACCAGCTGTTCCTTTCCACTGAAAACTAAACAAAGAGGAAAGCTTAATTTCCAGAAGGAGGATTTAGATTAGGCACAGGGAGTCTGATGTTGCCGTGCATACTGAATGTACCTGTAGGAGAGCAGACCCTCAGGTAGCTGTGACATGGAGTCCGCTTGGCTTGCTGCACTAGCATAATGATGGCTTCACGCCCCACGCTCCTCTCCATCCTTTCTGATTAAGGAGGTAGGAAAAGCTCTGAGTCGGGTGCTAAAATGCAGTCACCGGGGGAAGGAGGTTATGCCCCTCTCTTCTACATTTCTATTAAGCTGTGAAAGATGCTATCTGCCCAGATTGGTTTGTACCAGAACATTCTCAAAATCCAGGAACTGGAATCACCTGAAGCGTTTTGTTAACCGCCACAGGGTTAGGCCCCACTGGCAGAATCTGAGTCAGTCAGTCTAGGGTGGGCTTGGGAATTTTTATTTCTAAAAAGTTTCCAGGTGATGCTGAAGCTGCTGCCCCAGGCATCACACTTTGAACATCACTAGCTTCAACATCACCCTGTGGTGGCAAAAAAAAAAAAAAAAGGGTTGGGGGGAGAGCGAGAGAGACTTGGGGATTCTTTTAAAATTAGATGACTTTTGGGGCGCCTGGGTGGCTCAGTTGGTTAAGCGACTGCCTTCGGCTCAGGTCATGATCCTGGAGTCCCGGGATCGAGTCCCGCATGGGGCTCCCTGCTCGGCGGGGAGCCCGCTTCTCCCTCTGACCCTCCCCCCTCTCATGTGCTCTCTGTCTCTCTCATTCTCTCTGTCTCAAATAAATAAATAAAATCTTTAAAAAAAATAAATAAAATTAGATGACTTTGAAATACAAGTACCCAGGTAGTTCCCTATACTTAATGAATTAATTGTAAGCCTCTATAAGCAGTATTTTCTTAGAATATTTTTTTAATTAAATTGAGGTCATATAGAAGAGTTTTCTCAATATTTCTTCGCTTTAGGGCACTGGAAATCTTCTAGAGAAATCTAGCTTATGGTTTTTCCACAGTAACTGAGTATTTTTCTATTTCTGAGCTACACTCTTCCCCTGACAAGTCACCAGCCAGCATACTTGCCATCCTCACCTGAGAAACATCAGAATTCCAGAGAATAAGGCCTGGGTATTTATATTTTTACAAGACCTCACACCCAGGGAAAATGAAATATGCAATTGGCCTAGTGTCTCTCCAGTGGGTCCTTGTGGCTCAGTGTAATGTATCCAGCAGCAGTGTTGTACATAGATTCAAAAGTCCTACATCTCAAGCAGTTTAGATGGAAGTGGAGATGAAGTACCTTGGAAAGCTCTAAGTTCTCTGAAAAGTGGTTCTAGTTGTAAAGAAGACACTGCAGTCAAAAAATCATACAGGGAAACCAGGGGTGCCTGGGTGGCTCAGTGGGTTGAATGCCGGACTCTTGGTTTTGAATCAGGTCATGAGATCTCAAGATGGTGAGATCGAGCCCTGCCTCAAGCTCCCTGGTGGGTTCTACCCTCAGCAGGGAGTCTGCTTAAGATTCTCCCCCTCCCTCTCCCTCTACCCCTCCCCCTGCCTTCTCTCTCTCTCTCACTCGCTCACTCTCAAATAAATAAATAAATGAATAAATCTTTTAAAAAATCCTTTTTAAAAAAAATCATACAGGGAATCTGAATATAATTGTTTCATGACTTGTGAGCATGGGATAAAAGCAGTATTTCTAAATGGGCATTTGATAGAAAAGGTGATTTTATTAAATATGCATGAACATTAAATAAATATATTTATAAATAAATATATTCAAATAATAAATAAATTAGATCTCACAATGAGAAAAACAATTCTCTAAGTGAACTCTCTTTTTCTCTTGAATGAACTGGCTCCTTGGTTAGCTTGAGTAGTTCGCTTGAGAACTTGTGAACTACTCAAGATAGGTCCAAAGTTGCAAGGCATGTAACCGTAGTATAAGTTCCCATTGGGTTTGAGAAAAAGTGAGAATCCTCCTGCTTTAAGTGGGTAAAATTCTTCCCTTACTCTTTTTTGTTTGATGTACAGCAGTTAGACTTTTGTCAAAGATGCAGACAAGAGATCTTTGAATGATCTAACCCACTGTTTTCTTGTCCTCACACTCACACTCATCCCTCTTAACAATCTTACATAGAATATCTAATTTCTTCTTATCCAAAGGCTTCAAGGGTTTCAATGTGCTGAACAACAGACACTGAAGGAAAGCATTAGAATGTTCGTCCTTCGTGAGAACAGCCAAAATGAGGACTCATCAAGGACCCACCTAATGTGAAGGCCTGCTCTTAATGGTTGTGTATATGTAGTTAAAATAGAAACATCTGCCATAAGTGAATTATGATCCCTTGTAAGTGTTCTGTCCCCTTGAGTTTCAAAACTTACAACTGAGAGAATAATGATTGCTTGATTTAGCTTTAGAGAACCATTGATTGTGTGTGTGTGTGTGTGTGTGTGTGTGTAGGGGGGGCGGTGTGCATGTGTGTGTGTAAATTATCCATATATTTATATATACAAGGCATTTTGTCTTTCCTCTAAGCATTCTTTCTCCTTATCTTACTGTGTTTTGTATAATGTGAGTGTCTGTCAGTGCGACAGCACTATTTTAATCCAACTAAAATCTCAGGTAGAATGACATTCTTTTGGTTCCCATCTGAACTTGATTTTGATGTTTCTGCTTAATGAGCATCCACTTTTTAAGTTTTAAAGCAAGGAAATACTCTTGTGTGTATTCTGCATTAAAGGCCAAACATTTTTTACATAGGTCATGGACTAAACCCGTGTTTAGGCCATTAGTTACTAAGCAATCATGTTTATACCGTATATCATTCATATATAATATATGAATGTTCTATGTTGTGTGGAGGTACTATAGCTGCTTCCTGGTTCATCTCTGTGATTAAATGTCCTGCCTGGTATTGTGGAGCATGGAGTGTGATACGACTCCAAGGAGTAGGAACCGTTATCTAAGTCATGAATCCTATTCCACCTCAACCCACTTATTATCCTATTTCTCTTCATGGAACTCCTTGTATCCCATTAAATAATTAAAGAGAAGGGTTGATTTATTTTGCTTTCCTAGGTCTATAATGACCTTAAAAGAGGAAGGCGAGAAGGGAAACAGAATGTTGATCCTGTTAATAACTACATGCAGTCTTTCACCATGGTTTGCTGGAGCAAGAAGAGATCTAGATTTCCTTCTTCCTTAGCAGGCCCCTTGGGGTGGGGAAAGCACTCCAGATTGGACCTAAAAAGCACCCTTTTGTTGCCAGATTGTTTTGACATATTGCCTATGTCCATATAGATGGATGCATATGTATACAATTACGTGTGTGTGTCACATATATATATAATCTGCCTTTATAGAGAAATATCAGGTAATCCTTGAAAGGAAAATCGGATCATGCTACCCTGTCTGGTATGATCAACATTCTCTGTTTCAAAGAACACATAAATGCATGTATCCCATTTCATAACATGCTAGCATTGAGAATCATTCCAAGAATCCACATCATCAAGCATTATGTATATTATATTTTATGAAAATTTAAAAATAAATGAGATTATATAATTAGGCCACAGTATACTGTGAATATTGATAACAAGTTTTATATTTTGTATGATACAACTTCTCTCCAAAGGTTGTGGAATTCTTCTAAATCTTTTTTTTTTTTTCCTACTCAGAAATTTACCACTACATCATATTTGGGTAAAATGTTATTCTTGCTTTGATTTAGCTTTGTGTAAAATAAGCTGTTACCCACTCAGGACCATCAGTGCCTAAAGTTTTACCTCCTCTCTGAAGCTTTGCAGGATATTGCTTATTCATTCACTTTTTCATGTAACAAGTATGTATTAAATACTCAAATGTGAACTCTGTCCTTTCCCAGTGGAAAACTTGAACTTCTGCTCCTGATGTGTATAGTCACTCTTGCTTCTTCTATAAACAAAAGCTCTGGAAAAAACAAGCAAACAGACAAACAAACACTCCATTTGTTGAGTTTTATACTATTATTGTACTATTGCTGTCTTTCCCTAACCCATGTTAATTTTCTTAAATTGCTTCTTTGTTTTTTATTTATTTATTTTTACTTTCTATATATTTTGTTGAAATACAGTGGACACAAAATGTTATGTTAGTTTCAGGTGTATAACATAGTGATTCTACAAGTCTCTATGTTATGCTATATTTACAGCAAGTGCAGCTACTATCTGTCTGTCACCGTACAACGCTACTGCGATACCATTGACTATAAACCCTATGCTGAACCTTTTATTTCCATGACGTATTCATTCCATAACTGAAAGCCTGTATCACCCATTTTGCCCATCCCCCCCCCCCAACTGGTTTGCCTCTAGCAACTATCAATTTTTTCTCTATATTTATAAATCTGATTCTGCTTACTTGTTTTGTTTTTTTTAGATTTCACATATAAGTGAAATCATATGGTATTTGTCTTTCTTTGATTTATTTCACTTAGCGTAATAACATTTAGGTCCATCCATGTGGTTGCAAATGGCAAGATTTCATTCTTTTTTATGGCAGAGTAATACTCCATTGTCTCTATATACCACATCCTCTTTATTCACTCATCCACTAATGGACACTTGGGTTGCTTCTTTGGATGTCTCCCACACTGTTAACATACACCTCTCAGGTGTTCATGGGGTAGGAGGTCCTTCATAAAGGCTTAGGTTGCTATTGTGCTCTGTTATTATGCTAAGGCCTCATTGGACAGTAAACCCAGAAAGTCATGATGGAAACCTCCTGTACTAGTTTCTTAGGGTTGCTGTAACAGAGTACCACATATAGGGGGGTGGTGGCGGTGGTGGTTCTTAAACAACAGAAATTCATTATATCACAGCTCTAAAGCCTGGAAGCCTGAGATCAAGGCATTGTCAGGGTTTTTTTTTTATTTTGAGAGCTGTGAGGAAGAATCTGTCCCATGCCTTTTCCATAGCTTCTGGTGGTTTGTTGGTCAATCTTTGACATTCCTTGGCTTGTAGACGTATCACCTCTATCTGTGCTGTCATGTTCACATGACATTCTGTGTGTGTGTGTGCCCGCCCAAACTTCTCCTTTTTATAAGGACACTAGTCACATTGGTTTAGGGGCTCACCCTACTCCAGTATGCCCTGATCAAAACTAATTTCAAAACTAATTACATCTGCAATGACCCTGTTCCTAAATAAGGTTACATTCTGAGTTACTGAGGGTTAGGACTTCAAAATATGAACTTCAAGGGGCACACAATTCAGCCTAAACACCTTCCTATCAACTGTAAATCACAGAAAATTGGAGGAGGGACAGATTTACAAAATGACCTCTGTGTGTTCGTTCATCACCTCTTCCCATTCTTCTATACCCTATTATGTCTGGTCAAGGCCTAAATTTGCTTACAATTTTGAAGAGAAGCAAAAAAATAACCTCCATTAGGAAAGAAGGTAGCTGGAGGTTATGTTTTGTTTAAAGAGAGAGAATGCAGCTTGGGACATATGATAACGTCTGTATAGATGTATCACTTTTGATCTTATGATTTATGTTTTAATGAAAATTTTCTATTGGAGAGGATTTCTATTATTGTTTATATAATAAAAGTATGTGTTCGTGGTTACATATATAAGCTTGCAGAAACGTGGAAGTAGTAGGCACGTGTCATGCTTATTATGTCATCATTTTTGCCTAATTCATATGATCCTAGAAGCTGCTGAATGCGGAGGGCATTTGGGAACATAGGTTGCATTTCTGCTTTAGTAGCCCCGTAGCTATTTGGAGTTACTTATTGAGAGATCCAAAATAATTCTAAAGGATTGCTACTCATTTTGTACAACTTTATGTGAAAACTGGATTATTCTGGGTGTTGGTATCCAATTAGGTTTTTGGTATCTGACTTCTTTGACTTCCCTGTGGATTCAACACTATAAAGTAATAATTCAATAAAAAATTAACTTTATTTTGACCTTATAGATACTTGAATCTCCATTACCTCTAGTAGCAGCTGAGCATGTTAGTACCAGGGGATTATTCAAAGATATCCTCCAGGAAGGCTGAAATAATTTTACATGACTCTTTTCTGGTTTGGACTTCATGGATTGCCACTGATTGCATGTGTGTGTGTGTGTGTGTGTGTGTGTGAGAGAGAGAGAGAGAGAGAGAGAGAGAGAGAGAAAATAAGTTTACATGGCTGTTTATTGAGAATTACTAAAACCACAAAGAAGGATGTGTCTCTATAGATTTTTGTACTTTCTTTTGTACATCTCTAAATTTGGTACATTTGGGGACTTTGCATGACTCTGTTCACCCAGGACTAAAAAATGTCTAGCTCTTACAGTCTTTACCCTGTTCATAACCTTGCAATTAAAAAATGGGGGAAAACATACTGGACTCATTTCAATGGAAAATAAGGCTGCAGGTTTCTGAAAACAAATCTACAGTACACCATGCTTGGTGGGTAACATAGAGCTTGTGTTAGGTGAGGCTCTTAGAAAGTGTTGTGTGTGTCTGCAAGCAGTTGGATAGTTCTTTCCAATTCTTCCAGACAGATTGGCTTCACTATATTTTTACAGTTTGAATGATTTTTTTTTTCAAGATAAGATACCACCAGTCTAATACCTTTTTTGGCAGTGAGCAATGAATGTCTTCTCAATAGCTTCGGAGTCTGTCTCATTGTTGTATCTTATAAATGGTATTAACGTGGAGCATAAGAACTAGGAGAGAACTAGGGGATACATTTTGTTATTTCACAAGGTCTTCTGGAAGCTTAAGAAAGCTAAGAAAATACTCTTGTAAAACTTGTCCCCTGACCCAAAACTTTCTCTCCCTACCCCAGTAAGTTAAACCACAGATTCTGAACTAAGCCTGAGGTTTCTCATTTTATTTTCGGCTTTTAAGATTTGCACAGTAAAATCTCTGATTCGAACAATGAAAGGATAGGATGCAAGTTTCTTTAAGGAACATGTGCTCTGGGTTTATTTCTTTGTTTTCTAGATTTATATAGCACCTTTGACCCAAGGTCTAGGACACTTTCTTAGGTCAGCTCCTTCCCCACCTTTTTAAAATTGATCACTTGAGATGTAATCTGTGAATTACCCCAGCGACTCCCTCTGAGCTCCCACTGGCATCATGCACTAGCTGTTCATGTCGGAGTGACAGAAAACTGCAGCGTGTCAGATCCATACAACACCAGCTCTCCGCGGAGATAGACATTCGTCAATGTCTTATTGCAACTGATGCCCTCTTTGGGAATTTTTTGTTGGAAAATTGTGGCTGTGAGACTAATAAAAAAAAATCTGCCCATATACAAAAAGGTATAACTGGCGGTTATTTTTGCCCCTTTTTATTTCCATCAAAAAATAAACATCATAACAGAAAATGTACATTGGGTTACTTTTTTAATGCTCCTGTTAAAAGCCACACAAATCATCAAAGAGAGCCCATTCAGTTGAAACCAAATAAGAAGAGACAAATCAGCGAGCGGTCAGTGAAGAGGGGAGTGATGGCAAAACAGTGCAGATTTACTTCTCAGGGCAAAGCTACTTTTCTGATGAGTAAGTTTTTCTCCCAAGCCCCTCAGTTTAAAAAAAGGGAAGGATGATGGAAACTGCCTTGGTTAATTGTCAGCTCACACCTTTCTTTAATGAGTTTTCTAGAAGTTTATGGTTAAGTTACCCTGGTGACTCAGGTAGGGTTTCCGTCAACTCCAGCTGAGGCTGTCAGAATAGGAAAATGGAGGTCCATTTTCTGATTAATGAAAATAATAATTATGTACAGATGAAAGCAAAGAGAGAAAGCAAAGAGCTTCCATGTTACTTTAAACAAAGAAGAGTTAAGGCCTTATCTTAACTATGCATTGGCACTGCAATGCGAAATGGTCATGCAAAATTAATTTTTAATGTGTTCAATTTATATTAAAAATTTCTGCAAGTGTGTGATTTTTTTTTCCAAGGCTGGAGTGCTACTTCATTTACAATATTCCCTGAAGGTGTTTTTTTTTAAAGAGACTCTTAAACTGAAGCCATTTTAAGGGTTTTATGAGACATTATGTGAGCTTTCATATGCAAGTTAGTCGTTAAGTACCAGATATTATATTCTGTAATATGCTTAAGTGATATTAGAGGCTGTATATAGCCTGCAGTAATAGCTATTGCTGCTTTTTTAATTTATCAAGAAAATGTTGCTTAAATAAGGAGCAAATCAATGCTGGGTTGTACAAAATATAAATGTAAGGAAGTAACGGTATTTTTTATATACTTGCTTCTTCCAGCTTCACTGAAAGGGAAAAATACAACCCTACTTTCAGGACTTATATTGACAGAAGATGTCAAAAAAATAAAACAAAATCGTGTATTTAGAATTAGAAATCTGCTAAGAATACACAGAATGACATTGAACAATGGATATCCATTGCTACTCAGTGCTTCGTGATGGATACAAAGATGAATTTTATGCCCTCGATAATTGTTTTTTGTATGCTTTCTGGCATTCAGACAAAGTAAAATCTCTTACTTGGATTTAAACCAGTTAAGGCTTTGACTATTCTGCCCACAAAGGGAAATATTTGTATTAAGCTGGATTCGTTGGTCAAGCTTTGAAAAGCATGGATAAAGCCCCCACCTGGTGAGCAAAATTGACTTAAAAAAAATTAAAGACAGATTCTTGTGCAAGGCTCCTTCCACTCTGCAACCCAACCACCACCGCCTATTTTAGAATGTTGATAATTCTGTGGATGGATGTTTAAACAGTCTTTTAACTGGTTTCGAAGTTGAATTTTTTATTGGTCAAAAATTAAGACATGACCTGTTATTGATAAACTGTCTATTGTATCCAAGGGATTATCATTGTGGAAATAGAAGTTGGGCCTAAAAAGAAGTCACTTTTCACTAAAACAAAATAAAGAATCTCAAAATATTGAATAACCCTAAGCAGAACAAAGGTTCTCTCAACTTGGCAGTATGAAACGTATGTTATATTTACCTTTTCATATTGAAAGCAAATGATTCCTTAGTTGAGATTATCCCCTTAAACATCTTCCCCCATTATGGGTACTATCAACACACACTTACATATATCTTCTGGGTTTCTTAAATCGTATCTTAAATATCATCAGTGTGAGGTGGAAATTTCACACTTTAAACCCACATTACTCAGAATAGCAAAAAAAAAAAGTTCAATTGAGTTTTTCTTGACACTTTGTTTTGTGAGACAAATAACAAAATAAAAAGCCAATACACAAAACAGCTTTCAGAGAACACTGTAGGTTCAGTACATGTTTCGTCCTTCCATATCTAAAATATGGGTTAGGGCGCCTGGGTGGCTCAGTCGTTAAGCATCTGCCTTCAGCTCAGGTCATGATCCCAGGGTCCTGGGATGGAGTCCCACATCAGGCTCCCTGCTCGGCAGGAAGCCTGCTTCTCCCTCTCCCACTCCCCCTGCTTGTGTTCCCTCTCTCGCTGTGTCTCTCTCTGTCAAATAAATAAATAAATAAATCTTAAAAAAATAAAATAAAATAAAAAAATAAAATATGGGTTAATGATTGTTTATTGATTTTTATTTTCATTCCACAAACATTTACCAAGCCCCAACTGTACTGACATAATGTTCTGAGAGTCCCTAAACTGCCTTTAAAATCATCATCTGAGAAAGTACATTATATTCACTAATTTCAATGATCACCGTAGTTTTAGTTCCTAATTCTTTTTTTTTTTTTTTTTTTTAAGATTTTATTTATTTATTTGACAGAGAGAGATACAGCGAGAGAAGGAACACAAGCAGGGGGAGTGGGAGAGGGAGAAGCAGGCCTCCCGCTGAGCAGGGAGCCCGATGTGGGGCTCGATCCCAGGACCCTGGGACCATGACCCGAGCCGAAGGCAGACGCTTAACGACTGAGCCACCCAGGCGCCCCTTAGTTCCTAATTCTTAAAGAATGATAACAAAACTCTTTTATATGAGAGATAACTATCAGATAATCAGGATGTTTGTTTTTATTAGAGCACTCTACAGCCAACACTTTGTTGAGTTTTCTGCTGCTTTTTCGATCCTGGGATTAATCTCATTATATTTACCAACTACCCTTATTATCATTTTTTTTTCCTTAACATCAACATGGGCAGGCAGAGCTTTCTATTTGCAGCCCCCTCAAGCTGTAAAATCTTTCTATGTATTCAGAAGTTTCCTGGTCCCCCTGGGTTCCAGTAAAGCCAAAGCTGCGTATTTGAAAGAAAGACAAGATTCCAGCTCAGCCCTCTGCCTTCCTTGGCCCAGCTGCAGATCTCCTTCTTTCTCCACTTTGCATTATGATTAAATACATTTAAAATCAAAATCATCTTTTCCACTCGCCTTCCCTCTCCCAGCTGCTGATTCCCAGCCGATCCTTCTTTTGGAGTCAGAATTAATACGAATATTTAAAATCAAGATCATCTTCTGTTTCCTTGTCCTAGCCTAGCAGCTGCACATTTCTGCTCCCGGTACTGTTCTTAGTTTGTAGCTCACCAAAATGTTTCTCAGAAAAGGAATAGGAAGTTGGATTTTCCTTCCAAAACACCTAGTGCTTTCATGGCCCTCATTTTAACCTGTTTCCTTTCACAAGGACGGTGAACATGATCTTGCCAGAAGTTAAGGGTGTCAAATTGTGGGTGTGTACGTCAGGGGGTGAGCTTGCTTTATAGTAATTAATATTAGTATAAAATGGCATGTGGGGCTGTCTGTGCCATTTATTCTTGTGGAACATGTTCAGACACATATGTACGTACTGTACATTTTTGACCAATGCAGGAAAATAAAACTGAATAGAGCTTAGCTCCCCCAGATCTTAAAATAAACATTCAGGAGAAATAAGGAGAAATAAGCAAATAAAGTTTTTTTGGCAGAGAGTTTATTTATTTAGCAACAGCGATGCAGTTGCTTACACTTTCTACAAATGTTTTATCTCTTTTTCCGTAGCACCTGTCCCTGAGTGAATAGAACCACATCTGTCTCATCTTGGCATAACAAGTACACATCTACATCTGTGAATGATGATTCCATTTTTGAAGGAAACAGTGTATACTTTTGCACTCCTGCAGTCTGGTAAAAAAAAAATATATTGCACAATGGATTTTGTGTCTTGCAGGAAGGCTTCTAAATAGTGAATAGGAAGTTTGGAACTAGCACAGAAATATTGAATTTGCAGTTTAGGAAAGCTATGGGTTTTACCTATGTCTGTGCATGCCCATTGTACATGTAAATGTACATATTATTTGATTAACACAAAATATCAGATAAAGAATTCACTTAGTAAAAGATATAATTTGGAAAAGAAAATGCTTTAGTAAACACTTCAGTATTTCACAAACCCATAAGATGGTAATGGTTTGCATATTGCTTCAGAAATATTTTCTGACAGTAAAAGGTTAATTTTAGGTAGGGAAGAATTCAAGGTCTTAATTGATACCAATTAGAGTTACTGATTGTGGTAATTTAGGGCATTTTGTATTTTGCACACTTCCATTTTAATACAAATAACCAATCTCTATGCAGAATCCTCTAATAATTAATGGAAGGGTTGAGAGGAGGTGGAGGATCCCGGAAGCCATATCTTCAGACGGATCCAAAGCAGAAGCTACAGTTTGGAAGAGACACAATTTTTCTCTCCCCTAAGCCTACACTAATTTCTGTGGTCTCTATTTGAAACCACAAACGTGGCCTTCACCCTTTATTTTTTCTCACTTTCTCCACATCTCCTCGGATCTCCTAGCCCTAGTTCATTTTACTCCATTCTTCTACTGTCTTGTTGCAGTTTGCCATCATTTCTTTTCTGGATTCTGCCAAAGCTTCCAAACTGACCTCTGAGCCTCTAGATTATCTTCTCTCCAACCTCTGCTCTCACAGCACCTGGAAAGAACATTTCAAACTCTATCTCTGATCCTGGGTTTTCTGGCTTAAAACCCTCCAGTGGCTCCCTATTGCCCTCATGAGAAAGCCCAAACCCAACCTCTCACCTTGTTTACAAGAGACTCTGGAAGAGTCTTTCTGAGGCCCCGCAAACCCAACCTCTCACCTTGTTTGTAAGAGGCGCGAGCAGCCTCATCTCTTTCCACTTCCCTCTGCCTTTCCCCACCCACCACTACTACCTCCAGCCACTGAGGAATTATTTTCACCTGTTGAAAATCTTCCCATGATACCCTTCTCTCTCTCCCTCCTCCTCCCCAGCTTTGAGCTTTGCGTGTGTTACTCCTTGAACCCGCAACAGTTTCTCCTATCTCACTGCCAGCCCCTCACATTACTTCTCTGCACAATAGCAGAAGGGAATGGGCGGAGCTGTAATCCATGCGGGAACTCAGGGGGTGCAGGAATTATGGGTTCCAACTTCATGACTTTCCCATTTTTATATTTTTGGTGGATGCCCATTTACTGTGTGCAGAACACTGACTCAGGCGCTGTGAGAATATTTTTAAAGTACTGCTCAAAAATTTGATAATGCACTTAGGAAAATTGGATACAAGCACCACATGTTCATATACAAACTAGAAGTGACACAGGCAAGACGTACAGAAATTATTCTGCTGTTTGGTGCAAAGGGTGAAGTCAAAATTTACTTGACATATTATACCTTGATATACCATTACCTCACACTGTTTTGTTTTGTTTTGTTTTTCCGAAAGGAAATAGCCAGGTTTTTTATAATGCTGATACAATGATTCGAGGCTTTTAAAAATAATCCTTTAGGTGATTCCATAATCTCCTTCGTTACCATTTCCCAGAGTTTCACAAGTCTCACATTTATGAATCTCAGCTTTATTTCCTTCTGCTTCTCTGGAAGTCTATTTATTTTTTCTTGATCACTCCACGGTGAGAAGCAAGAACAGCTGCTCCCCTCGGCTGGGTCTGTTCATTTCACGAAAGAGTCCTGTATCTCACCTACCTTTCAAATAGCATTCGGTTCTTGAAGGCAAAACTGAGTCTGCAAACTTAACTGGGTTTTATTTTTATTTCAAGGATGCTGCTTGTCCCAGGGTTGTCCTTGCACTCTTCCATTACTGTCTCCTAACTTTTCCACGAGGACGCCCCGATTGTTCCTAGGGCTGCTCTACCTTGCTTGGTACCTTGGGCTGGAACTGCTTCAGCGTGGCTGCAGTGCTGACCATTGGCTCAAGACTTCCTAAATACTTCGTTTTTTTGTTTTTTTTTCATCTGAAGGTGAGAAGAGCAAGCTGCACAATTTACCATCACTTCCTGGGTGGCCACTCCTTCCTTTTCTCTCCTGTCTGGCCTAACCAGCTGCCATCTGTTCTCCCAAGCACCCCAGGCCCTCCTGTGCTCGACAATGCACTGCAGTGTTACAGGCAGAATGAGCTGGGATAGAAATCTGAAATTCTTTCTCCATCTAGAGTGTGTCCAATTTCCTGCATTTTGTTGGTTGTGGCCAGTCTGTATTTATACATTTCTAAGTTTCCTTTTGCTTAGTTTTATTCCAAAGGAAAAAGAAGATTCTTAAAAATCAACCAAGATGGTTATTTAATGTGTATTATTTATTGCTAGGACTCTGGATATTAGATAACACTATAGGCAGGCAGTTTTTAAAAACATTTACACCCAAGAGAATAAAAGGAGTTGTTTCAGTCCAGTGAGAAAATTACATATATGGGGAAATGTTCAAAATATGTGACTCCATCAGTTTTACTGGTCGATGAGCCCAAATTTAGATGCTTTAAAGAGACATATTAAAAAGAATATACATAAAGATTTTTATCTTTTGGATATGTTTTTTCTTCCTAATTTTGGACATACCTATGCTTTACAAATTCCCCGGATTTGAATTGATTTGATTCCTGTTGTTATAGTTGGAGTTAACATTATTATCTAGAAAAAAAATCTGCAACAAAATACTCAATAATGAACAATGAGCATTTAAAAGTTACAGCTGATACTTTAGGTCAAGGCTTTAACCGTCAACATAATTTTACTTCTGCCAGGAAAAGCAGTCTTAGTGCCGATAAGTACCATATATACATGTTCCCTGTTAATAATTTTTAACCTCAAATGCATTGATTTTAATCAATTCAAATTACTATATACTCAAACCACAGAATTGAGCTATCCAATTTTATTGAAAAAATCTTATGTTTCTGAATGTTTCATTATTTTTTTCCCTTTTTGCCAATTTGGATAATCAGTAAAAATTTAGAAGGATTGACATTCAAATTCTGGATTCAGGAATGTAATAAAGAAATAATCTTAGGCCCATTGTGGGGGTTTTTTGTGTTTTTTTTTTTTTCCTTTTCAGTGAAGCTCAGTTGTGCTTGTGAAATTTTGAATGTGTATTTACTTTAGTTGTCTGTGACTTCAGGAAAGGAGATGGTAAAGACCAGGAAAAATTAAAATCAGAACTAGGTTAGTTAAGGCTGGAAAATGCTACAGTGTTCTAAAAGGAAAATAAAATGAAATCTTTCTATTTGTTTGTGGTCATTTGCTATTATACGTGCCAGTAGTGTTAAGTGGAAATAGTATATATTTATCGGTATGTCCAGTAAGGCATTTATAAACTAGCTGACACTACAGTGACATTTCTAGTTATAATGAACTATATAGGGCTTATTAGAAGTGCTCTATATTTATTTCCTGTTTACATGACTTGTCAGATTTAACTGCAGTTCATTTACTCTTGCTAGGGTCTACGTGGTTAACTGAAATCCTGTGCTACTTACTAGGTATATAACTTTGGCAGGTTTACTTACCTTCTCTAAGTCTTAACTTCCTCTTCTGTAAATGGAAATGGTATAAGTTCTACTTAGATCAAATCAGGGGCCAGCCAAAGACAGCCCACAGACCACATTCAATTTGCAGCCAGGTGCTAAGAACGGTGTTTATATTTGTGATGGGTTATGAAAACAACAAAAGCAAAGAAGACTATGTAACAGAGACCCTATGTGACTGCAAAGGTTAATTAATATATTCACTATCCGGCCCTTTATAGATAAGTTTTCCAACCCCTAAGTTATATCATAGAGTTTATCTTAAAGATGAAATGAGATAATGCCTGTAAAGAGCTTGGCAGGATACCAGGTCTATGGAAAGGGCTTAGTAAATGTCACTTGTTATTGTTTTTAGTAATACTAGTGAGAAAATGATACTGATATTCTTAACAAGGCCATCAGTTTGGTCAAGTCCCATTTTTTTCTGGGTCATCTCTTTCTTTGTCCTATTGTAAATACCATCTTGTTTTAGGTAAAACCGAAAGCCATTCTTTTTTGGAAAGATGTAAAACATTCTACTTTTTATATATTTTTTTAAAGGTTCTACTTTTTAAAGAAATCTTAACATGTACATTTTCTGACTTATTTTTATTAAGGAATTAATTAATTTTATTGTTTTAATCCAACTCTGATGTGAGGAGCTGTATCTTGGGAGAAGGGAAGTCTGGAGATATGTTCATAAAAAAAACATGTCAAAGATCACTGGAAAGGAAATCACTTAATGTTCTCTCTTTGTGTGTGTGTTATTTTTATTTCTCTTGCAAAAGAAAGAATGTTAGTCACTTGATTTCTCCTTTTCTGAAGAGAGTCTTCAATTTGGAAAGAGGGATGTTTTCCCAAAGGGATGAAAAAAAAAAAGTTGGAAGGGAAGATACAAAAGGGAAATAAGTTTATTGTTTTGTTTTACCTTCAGAGACTGCAGAGCATTAAATCCCATGCTTTCAGAATGCCCTGGGAATCTTAGGTAAACCCACCACAAACTAAGGCTCATACAGTAAACATCCCTCCCGCTTCCTTAAGCATTGGATTACAATGCATTAAAAAAATAAACCTTTGTCAGCAGTCCTGATAGTGGAATGTTATGGATCCCAGCCAATGGATCCTTGGGAATGCCATCACAAGAGGACCTAGCCAGCTGAGGAACAGAGCTGTGGAATCCACTTGGGGCAGTCTTATTTGGCCTCAAGCGTTCAGCTAAGTGTGTGGGAAAAAAAAATGAGGATCCCCTCCACAAAAATAAATAAATAAAGTGGGAAAACCAGTAGGGGTTCAAGTTAAAAGGGAGGGCCTTATAAACAGACCTGATTTGGTCAGGCAACAGCGGGATTCATGAGGGCCATGGGTGGGTAGAAATGAAATAGGCCATGAATTCTCCACCAAATTCCTGTGTGAACAGGATTTTGGCTTTCTTACTAGGGCATTCCTTATTCCTCCACATCTGGATAGCCAAGTCACAGGATTCTGGAGCCCTCAGCTAAAAGAATTATCACAAGCTGATGAACACTTAACAGTAGACGACATCCATCGGGCTCCCTATTAAAGCACTAATGTGCGAACATTTTCATTATGAACTTTCCCACAGAAGGAAAGGAAAACGATGGATTGTTTTTATTAAGATGGAGAAAATAATCCCATCTTTCCATGATTTGGGTGTTAAGGTCAGTTCTAAAAATGCACTATGGCCAGTCTCCTTAAATTCAAGGCAAGTTTGAGAAGTGAGGTGGCGTTGGAGGGAGCCTCACGGGTAGAGATCAAGTTCCGAAAGAAGTGAAGCAGACAGAAGCACAACGTCTTGGTAGGTCATATAGGTGCCTCCAGGAAGAACCTGTGCTACAAGCCTTGCTGGATAAGGTGAATCCCCTTTGGGTGTAACCTACCTAGGAAGTGGCACACTGAAATTTCTCAAATTGCTGCTCAATCTATCCCATTTAGTTGCACTCTAGATTCACAATGCCTCAACTTAAGAACAGATGCACATTTCTGAAGATTCCGCATTCCTTCTCACCAAATCTGACTTAAACTCACAGGATGATTCTTAAATATTCTTCCAGTACAAAACTATCACTTCTAGAGATATTTTAAGATAATATTGCTGATCAACTTGGTAGCAGTAATTACTTATTTTTCAAACCATTATGTAAATAGATCAGCTAACGCTCATTTGAAGACAAGATATTGTTATGTGATCTCATTTTGTATCCTGAAACCTAATTTTTACCTGCAATGCCACCAATTCTGGTTCCACCACATAATACCCAAGAGTCTTATCTATTAGGACACACAAGGCTATTTCTCCTGTTATAAAAATGTTATAAATAGACAGATGGGGACAGAATAGGGATACTGTGAAGAAATAAAATGGCTGGTGCACTCACCTAAGACTAGAAGCCCTGCTCCTTTGAAATGAGAACATTTAAATTTCATTTCAAACCTACTAGTAACCTCTAAAGATATCTATATATGTTGCTTCTATATAAAGAGAGTTCCAGGAATAGTCTGGACTCACGTCAAACATTGTAGCAAAAAATATTTCCTACTAAACCCTCCTTCAGCATCTGAAATATGCCTCCAGAAATACCTCAGAGGCTTTCTCTTTAAGAAAATTCTTTTTCCAATATGTCATTAAATTTTTTAATAAGTAAACAAATACTGGAATATAACCACGTTCTAAAATGCTAAATATTGTGTTGTTTAGCCTTTAACGTCCACATTTGCTATAGCCTCAAAAGAAAAAAAAAAAAGGTAAGAAACTAGATGTTTCTTCAACATACAACATCTGTGAAATGGTCACATTGGCCAAAACACGTAAGAAAGACTTGTTCATTTCTGAAAAATGTCAAGTTGCAATGGCATGTGGGCCCTGGCAGCAGGTACTGTTTCAAAGCCATCAACAAGAACTGCCTCTACGTTCTGTGTGGGTCTTCAGTGAATACTAGGCCAGAACTGGAAGGATCTGTCAGTATCCTGGCAAAGTGCAAATCCTTTTATTTTTTCTTTCTTCTTCACCTTTCCGTCCTATGCCTATTGCTTCTCTTCTTCTTCCTCTGTGTAATTTTTCTCCTCTTATTTAAATTTTCTGTGATTTAAAAAGTGAGGCTTAATGCTCAGAGATTTGAAACTTATAAAATATTGCTTTTTGTTAACTTTTATTTTCTAATATGTTTGGTGTGATCCATGAACTTGTAAGAGAGGGGCACTGCAGGTACAAAAGACATAAAGTGAACAAACATTTATTAACTGGTGGCTAAGTGCCAGGAATAGAGCTGATCGTTTCTATAGACATTATTATACGTAATGATCACACTGACTCCATGAGGTAAGTATTACCTTTTTCTTTATTACATAAGGGAAAAGTTTGTTTGTTTTTTGGGGTTTTTTGAGAAACGTTTTAAAATCACAAACATGCCCAAGATCATGCAATTTGCAGCAGCAGAGGCAGATGGGAATCTAAATCTGTCCAACTCCAAATTCAGTGCTCTTTCAGGTAAAGATATATAGGAAGGTGAGGTATATATGAGTTTGCAGACAAAGGAATGTTGGGAAATTCCATGAAATATATCACTTCTTATTTCTTAGTATAATAAACTATTGACTTCTGCTACAGGCCAGGCTCTGTGTTAACATCATCAATGTAATGTCAAACAAAAGAGCTTACATTCTAATAGGGTAGATAAAGAATGGATAATTAAATAATTAATAATTTCATTATTAATTCATTAACTACTTCTGGATCATGATAGGAAGTAAATAAGGAGACATGCTAGATAGTAATTGGGAGGGGAGGGTCACCTACTTATATCAGGTGGCCACAGATTTCTCTAAGGAGATAACATTTATTCTGAGACCCTGAAGAATTAAAAGAGCCAGCCCTGCAAGAGTTGGAAGATGAGTGTCCCAAGTGGAGAGAAGAGAAGTCCAAGGTGGAAGGGATAAAGCAAACAAGGGAGAGAGGTGTACACTAAGAGATTGGGGAAAATGGCGGGAGTCTGATGATGCTGACATTATGTGCACCTAAATACGTTTGGTATTTATTCTAAGTGTAATGAAAAGCAATTGAAGAATTTGATACAGAGTAGTGATATGATAGGATTTGCATTAAAAAGAAATCTATCTGGCTGTTGAATGCATCTCTCTAGCCCTCTAGGAAGTGAAAATATATCTAAAATCTCCATGTTATAAGACATCTGAGAGGATGGAGTCAGATTATGAGTTTTACTTTTCTCCTTATTTCAGAGCCATTACTTAATTTGAATGCCATTGCTTTCTCTTATCCATGGAACAGTGGAAAAGCAATAGTGTTATGATATATGAGATTACAAGATTTAGTTCAAAATGGCATTGTCTCTCGTGTGTGTGGGAGTAGACAACAGCAATCACCTTTCTGTTGGTCAGGGCTTCTGCATAATTTATGGGAAAGAGCTACTACAGCTGTTTAGTGCCATAGTCCTGCCAATAAGATTATTTATTGATCAAAACATTATGTAGCATAGATGGTAAGAGAATGATTCTGGAACCACACTGTTTTAGTTTGAATTCTGGTTCTGCCAATTACTAGCTGGGCCTCCTTGGGTGAGTTAGTTAACTTCTCACCTCTCACGTGTTATGGTATCTGGTAAAAACTCTGTGGGGGCACCTGGCTGGCTCAGTCAGTAGAGCATGCAAATTCTTTTTTTTTTTTTTTAAAGATTTTATTTATTTATCTGACACAGAGAGAGAGACAGCGAGAGCAGGAACACAAGCAGGGGGAGTGGGAGAGAGAGGAGCAGGCTTCCCGCCAAGGAGGGAGCCTGATGTGGGGCTTGATCCCAGGACCCTGGTATCATGACCTGAGCCGAAGGCAGACGCATAACGACTGAGCCACCCAGGCACCCGAGCATGCAAATTCTTGATCTCTGGGTCATAAATTCAAGCCCCACACTGGGTGTGGAGCCTACTTCAAAAGCAACAATAGAACAACAACAACAACAACAACAAAACATGATCATATCAATAGATGCAGAAAAAGCAGTTTGTTTTTTTTTTTTAAAGATTTTATTTATTTATTTGACAGAGAGAGACACAGCGAGAGAGGGAACTTGAGCAGGGGGAGTGGGGGAGGGAGAAGCAGGCTTCCCGCCGAGCAGGGAGCCCGATGTGGGACTCGATCCCAGGATCCTGGGATCATGACCTGAGCCGAAGGCAGACGCTTAATGACTGAGCCACCCAGGCGCCCAGAAAAAGCAGTTTTTACAAAAGATAACATCCTCTCATGAAAAAAACTCGCAACAAAATGGTTTTACAGAAAACATACCTCAATATAATAAAGGCCCTATATGGAAAAACCTACAGCTAACATCATACTTAATTGTGAAAAACAGTTTTTCTCTAATGCCAGAAATAAGACAAGGATATCCACACGTGTCATTTTTATTCAACATAGTACTGGAAGCCCTAACTCCAGCAATCAGTTAAGAAAAATAAAGTCATCCAAACTGCTAAGGAAGAAGTAAAATGGTTACTATTTGCAGGTTACATGATACTACATATAGAAAACAGTAAAGATTCTACAAAAAACTATTAGAACTGATAAATTCCATAAAGTCATAGGATACAAAATTAATATACAGAAGTCCATTGCATTTTTATGTACTAATAATGGAGAAGCAGAAAAAGAAATTAAGAAAACAACTTCATTTACAATTGTACCAAAAAGAATAAAATACTCAGGAATACATTTAATCAAGGAGGTGAAACACCTGTACTTTAAAACTATAAAACACTGAAGGAACTGAAGATGACACAAACAAATGGAAAAATATATCATGCTCATGAATTGGAAGAATTAATGTTAAAATGTCTATCCTACCCAAATAAATCTACAGATTCAATACAATTTCTATTGAAATACCAAAAGTATTTTTGACAGAACTAGAACAAATACTCCTAAAATTGGTGTGCAGCCACAAAAGACCTCAAATAGCCAAAACAATCCTGAAAAAAAAGAACAAAGCTCATGGGATCACAATCCCAGATTTCAAGATATACTACAAAGCTATAATAATCAAAACAGTATTGTATTGGCACAAAAATAAACATACAGATTAACAGAATAGAATAGAAAGCCCAGAAATAAACCTACATCCATGTAGTCAAATAGTCTACAACAAAGGAGCCAAGAATACACAATGGGGAAAAGACAATCTTTTTTTTTTTTTTTTAAGATTTTATTTATTTACCTGAAAGAGAGAGAGTGAGAGAGAGAGAGAGATCACAATCGGGGGGGGGGGGGTGGCAGGAGAGGTAGAGGGAGAAGCAGATCCCCCATGGAGCAGGTAGCCTGATGTGGAACCTAATCCCAGGACACTGGGATCACGACCTGAGCCACCCAGGTGCTCGAAAAAACAATCTTGTCAATTAACAGTGCAGGAACACTGGAAAGCTACATGCAAAAGAATGAAACTGGACCATTTTATTACAACCTTACATAAGAATAAATTCAAAATGAATTAAAGACCTAAATGTAAGACCTGAAGCCATAAAACTTCCAGAAGAAAACACAGGTATTAATTTCTTGGACATTGTCCTTAGCAATATATTTAAGGATAAGTCTCCTTAGGCAAGGGAAAAAAAAAGCAAAAATAAACTATTGGGACTACACCAAAATTAGAATCTTTTGCAGCAAAGGAAACCATCAACAAAATGAAAAGGCAACCTACTGAGTGGGAAAAGATAGTTGTAAATCATAAATCTGGTAAGGGGTTAATATCCAAAATATATAAAGAACTTATACAACTCAACACCAAAAAAATTTAGGTTAAAAAATGAACAGAGAACCAAAATAGACATTTTCCCAAAGAAGACGTACAGATGGCCAATAGACACAGGAAACTACGCGCAACATCACAAAACATCAGAGAAATGCAAATCAAAACCACAGTGATATATCACCTCTTGGCAATCAGAATGGCTAGTTCAAAAAGACAAGAAATAATAAATGTTGGCAAAGATGTGGAGAGAAGAGAATCTTTGTGCACTGTTGGTGGGAACATAAATTGGTGCAACCTCTATGGAAAACAGTATGGAGATTCATCAAAACATAAAACATGGAGATACCGTGATTCAGTAATTCCACTACTGGGTATTTACCTGGAGAAAGCAAAAATACTAATTCAAAAAGCTATATGCACCCCTACAGGTATTGCAGCATTATTTACAGTAGCCAAGATATGGAAGTAACCTGTGTCCATTGATAGATGAATGGATAAAGAAGATGTGAGATCTATAGATACCTATATCTATATCTATATCTATCTATCTATCTATCTATCTATCTATCTATCTATCTATACCACAAGGGAATATATATATATATATCACAAGGAATATTACTCAGCCTTAAAGAAGAATGAGATCTTGCCATTTGCAATAATATGGATGAACCTAGAGAGTATCACACTAAGTAAAATAACTCTGACAGAGAAAGACAAATACTATATGCTTTCACGTATATGTGTAAACTAAAAAACAAAAGAAATGAACAGACACACTCTTAAATACAGAGAACAAACTGGTGGTTGCCAGAGGGCAGGTAGGGTAGGTGTGGGCAAAATTGGTAAAGGGGATTAAGAGGTACAAATTTCCAGTTATAAAATAAGTCACGGAGATGAAAAGTACAACATAGGGGATATAGTCAATAATATAAAAATGCTGCACAGTGACAGATGATGACTACACTTATTGTGGTGAACATAGCATAATGTATAAAATTTTGGAACTTCTGTGCCCTACACTTGAAATTAATATAACATTATATGCCCACTGTACTTCAATAATAAATTTAAAAATAATAGTAACTATCTCATGTGATTATTGTGAGTAGTAAATGATTTAAAAATTACATAGCACGGGCGCCTGGGTGGCTCAGTTGGTTAAGCGACTGCCTTCGGCTCAGGTCATGATCCTGGAGTCCCGGGATCGAGTCCCGCATCGGGCTCCCTGTTCAGCGGGGGGTCTGCTTCTCCCTCTGACCCTCCCCCCTCTCATGCTCTCTCTATCTCATTCTCTCTCTCAAATAAATAAATAAAATCTTAAAAAAAAAAAATTACATAGCACTTGGAACAGTACTTGGAACTTAGTAATGAATTAACAAGGGCTAACTGTATTTAATATTGTCAAATTAGAGCAGGGATTAGGCTTACTCTTAGAGGTAGTTTACCAAGACTTGTTTTGTTTATCCTTTTGCAAGTGCACAAGAAGATAAACATTCCTCTTCCAATATGTGCACTAATGAAGTGTTTATAGGTCAGTGAGTTTGAGGATGTTAGGAGAGCCACTTGAAAGAAAGAGAAAAAAAAATAAAACAGGACTTTGAAGAACATTAATATTGAAGAAAAGGAAGAGAGGAGCAATAAAAATAGACCACCAGAAAAAATGTCCTAAACAGGGAGAAAGATAGGTGAAAGTAGTGTTAGAGTAACAGAGGATAACAAGCCAGCAGTGTTGTAAAGACATCAGCATGATGATGGGTGAAAATAGATCCCCCTTGATTATACCATGAGGACAATACTTACCTTTGTTCAATTGGCCTTGGGGTAGACTTGCAACAAGATGTTAGTTTGTAGCCAGTGGTTACAACCTAAATATAAGGTGAAGAATTACAGCAACTCTTCTGATAGGAAAAAGGAAGGAGCAGGGGAAGAGATAGCTTTGGAAGGAGGTTTGAATGGTGAGAATGAGAACACAGTTGTAATGTGGGAATATAATGTAATGGAAAAGGGAATGTATACACCTAAAATTAAGACTATATTGGATTGAATGTGTTTCCTAAAGGATGATGTAATAGACTGAGTATTAGGAAGGCAGTTAAGAACGTCCTTCGGGTTTGTATCTTACCTCTAGCATTTCCTAGCTGTAGCCACAGGCATGTTGCTAAGGCTCTCCGTGCCTTAGTGCCACATCTGTAAAATGGGGGAAATAGTAGGACCTCAGATGGCTGTGGTGATGGATTATTACTGTATGTGTCCCAAGCACATCGTGAGTGCAATAAAAGTACTAGCTATTGTTATGAAGAAGGAGAGATACCATTTTCTTTGACATTAAGGGGAAGTCAGATAAAGGAATAACGGAATTGTGAAAGATAGGGGAGGGAACTTGAGAAAATCCTTTACTGATACCTACTGACTGAAAAAATCAGGGGAAAAGTTCTCTTCTGACAATTAGGAGGGCAGACATGGGGTCCAAAATTTGGAGAAAGTGTTAAAATCGAGCATTAGTTCTGGGAAATGACAAAAGAAGAGGAAATAAAAAGATGATTAAGAAGGACTGAGGGGATGCCTGGGTGGCTCAGTTGGTTAATAATGTGACTCTTGGTTTCAGCCTAGGTCATGATCTCATGAGATCAGGCCCAGCGTTAGGCTCCGCCCTCAGTGGGGAGTCTGTTTGAAGACTCTCTCCCTTTGCCCCTCCCCCCCTCAAATAAATAAATAAATAAATCTTACAAAAAAAAAGACTGAGGGTCTGGCTGAATATAATATGAAAACACCTTTCAAGGAACCAATGTTCAGCTTGTGAGAGTCTCTCAAGCAGCTTTTGGCAGATGGTGGAGGCTGCAGTAACCACTTTACAATGACTGTGCAGGTCAGAAAGAGAGGGAGAGGTGGAGTGAGGGACCTGTTCCCTCAGTCATTCTGTAAGACATTCTATCAGGCATGCCACCATCTCTTAAATTTTTTTTATTATTGCATTATTTTAAAATATTTCCTTATTTTTATTATTCTTTCTTCTTGTGGAAAATATAAACAATATAAAATTTAACCATTTCTAAGTGTACAACTTAAGTGCATTTACATTATTTTACAAAAATCACCAGCATCCATCTACAGAACTTTTGCATCATTCACACAGAAACTATGTACCATTATCTCCCCATTACCCCCTGCTCTCAGCCTCTGGTAACCACTATTCTACTCTCTGTCTTTATGAATTTGACTCTTTTAGGTATAAGTGGAGTCGTACTTTTTTTTTTTTTTTTCCTTTTGTGTCTGGCTTATTTAACTTAGTATAATGTTTTCAAGGTTCATCCATGTTGTACCATGTATCAGAATTTCATTGTTTTTTGAGACTGAAAAATTTTCCATTGTATGTATGTCTCACATGTTGTTTAGATATCATATCTGTCCATAGACATATAGGTTGTTTCCAACCTTTGGGTATTGTAAATAATGCAGCTATGAATATTGGTACATAGTTGTATGCTCTAGTTCCTCCTTTCAGTTATTTTGGATCTATACCTAGAAGTGGAATTGCTGGATCATATGGTGGTTCTATGTTTAATTTTTTGAGGATCTGCTATAATGTTTTCCACAGGGCTTGTGCCATTTTGTATTCTCACCAGCCGTGATTATATATATGTATACTTATCCATCAAGACCAAGTGGACTTTATCTCAGAAATGCAAGGTTGGTTTAATAGCCAGGAATCAATTGAATCATCCCACCATATCAACAGACAACAAAAACAAAAATAAAAATCCATTACCCTCTCAGTAGATGCAGAAAAAGCATTTGACTAAATTAGATATTCATTCATGAAGGGAAAAAAAAGGACAGGAAACTAGAAATAGAAAAAAAAAAACAACAACTGTAATCTGATAAAAATCATCTATGTAAAAATCAACATCTTTCTTCATTTGTAAAATATTGAATGCTTTTCTGCTAAGATTAGAGACAAGGCAACAGTTTACTTTCTTTCTAGTTAGTGTTTTATTAGAGATCGTAGCAAGTGTAGTAAGGCAAGAAAATAATAGAAAATTTGATGATTGCAAGGGAAGAGTAAAATTCTTTCTTTCCAGGTGATATGATTGTATAGTAGATAATCCTAAATAGTCTTTAGAATACTACTGAAAATAATAAGTGATTTTAGCAAAGCCAAGAATACAAGGTCACTGAGATAAATCAGTTGTATTTTTATGATAAATATAATTGAAAAAAATTGTAGCAAGTATTTGGAAACTAAAACACAAATTATATGAATAACTACAAAATATGTGGAATAAAATTAACCTTTCACTGGTTTTCTCCCAAGCTCTAGTTTCATTAACTGTGGGTGGTTTGGAAATGGATTATATCCTTTCATGTTTCTGTACCTTAGCATAGACTATTTCCTTTTTCTGGAAAGTCCCCTCATTATCACTGACTCCATCAAAATCCAAGTAGTTAACTAATTTCTTTTGGGAAGCCTTAGTTTACTTTGTTCTGTGTATGCTTCCCTTCAGTGCCTTATGCTTATTATTACACATCATTTTGTTTTTTTACCTACTAGATTGTAAACTCCTTATAAAAGGGATTGCAATGATCTCTGTATTCTAATTGCTGGCCCAGTGCCTGACCCATTGTAAGCATTCAGTAAATGATTGTTGACTGAATGTTTCATGACAAATACAAAGTAACCAAACCGTGCTTGAAATCTTGAAATGTGGCATGTGTGCATGTGCCTCTGTGTGTTCGCTTCATTTTGTTTTATTTTTGGCCTTATTCCTTTATTTACAAACATATACACACACGGAAAACCATTAACAAATGTTATTGAGGGAAGGTGCCAAAAGAAGTAAAGTGTATGGGTGTTTCTCTGGAGTTGAACATTTTTGCTTTTTATTTTTCAGGAGAGAGAGATGGCGAAACAACCATCCTCACTGTAAGTAACTAATGAAGTCAAAACTGGCTTTACATCAGGAGCCCTATTGGTCAAAGTGGAAAGACTAGTTAATCTTCTTTTAAGAAGATGATTTTCTTTTACCCAGTTTACTTGTGTGCGAATCACTGGCCCACTTTGAACATGATGAGGATAATAGGGAGGTTTCGGTTGGTCTCAAAATTAAAGTCTAAAGTCTGCATCTAAATTATGAGTTGCTTGCTTGTGAGAAATCTCCGAACTGGGACTGCTTCCAAAAGCACTTCACTGTAGCTTCATGGAATTTTCTCAACTGTTTTATTTGTTCCTTCTCCACACCTCTTCCCTGGCGCATAGGGGCACATCTGTCTGTTTTCTGCCTTATCAAGCGTGCATCTACATCTGCGAGGAAAACCCCACTTCCTCGGCTAAAAACCTGTATCTGATTGTGGTAATAAAGCTCTACTTCCTCAGTTCAAAACATACATCAGACAAGACCAATTACTTCAAATGACTCATAGTAACAGGCAAGGCAATAGTCGTCTTTTCAAAGCCTTTGAACTTCTGCTGCTTCAAAGGTGTACTAAAACGTGGTTATGAGGCTATTGTCTAAAATTGCCAAATTACCAGTTTCCAAGCTTTGACATTTGTTATTTTGCATAACTAGACAAAGGAAATCAGTGAGATTACCTACCACGAGGAAAGAGCCAAAAAAAAAAAAAAAAAAAACCCAGGCAGACAAAAAAGAGCCATGACATAGGTGGGAGGCGGGGGGCTATGATGCCTCCTCCACAAAGGGGACAGGAAAAGGCTTTAAGTTACTGTTGATAGAATTAGGATACTCAAACCAGAGGGTATTTTTCATTCTTACTCTTACTCTAAAAAGCATGAAAAGGTATTACTCTGAGAATGATCAGCAAATAGGATTTTTCTTAAAGGAAGCCCCTGTCCAGAAGTACTGCCTGATACTTTGAATTGCACCAAAGAACTTTCCAGTGCTCGTTTGTGTGTCTGAGATATCAGCAGTGGTGAATAGTAGTCAAAACACATAATTGCCTGCACCTGCTGGGGGCTTATGTGAATTGAATTTGTGGCCATACCTGTTTGTGTCCTTTCTTTAGGAGTGAATTTAGTCTGACTTTCCTCAAGGGAAATATTTTCTATATGCTTATTGCCTTCTGACCAACCACACTTTTCAATAGCATAAAAGGCTCTTTATTTTACTTTTTATAAACACCTTTAAAAATGTCTATCATCTTTATAAAACTTCTTTCTAAGCATGGTAGCTTATACAAAGAGGGGCAGCAGAGTCCAATTGTTATGGGCAGGTTCTCTAGAGCCAGACATTTCAGTTCTAATACTGCCTCTTACCCTTGCATTCAGCAGGATGAATTTGGGCAGTTTTCTTACTTCTCTCTTAGTTTCTGCATCCATGAAATGGGGATACTATGACGGTACCTATCTCTGTGGGTTGCTGTATTAAATACATTAATATTTTTAAAGTATTCCAGGGGCACCTGGGTGGCTCAGTCTGTTGAGCAGCATTCCACTCTTGATTTAGGCTCAGGTCATGATCTCGCAATGGTGGGATTGAGCCCTGAGTTGGGCTTTGCGCTCGGTGTGAAGTCCGCTTCAGATTCTCTCTCCTTCTCTGTCTGCCACTCCCCACTTGCGTATGCTCACTCTTTCTCTCTCTCTCTCAAAAAAATAAATAAAATCTTAAAAAAATAAATAAAGTATTTCAAACAGTACCTGGCACATGGTAAGCATTGTAAGTGTTTTGTGGAATATTTTTAAAAGATGAAACGTGTATATTTAATTTACTTTTTAGAATTCAATTAAATTGATAGCACAGTGATTTTGTTTTAAAAAGTGAGAAAATGTGATTGTGGAGGATAAATTTTAAGGCCCGCTGCCTGAATCTAAGGAGAAGCAGTTGGTAGCTGAAACCAGCCAGTTTCCTTTGTAACCTGCACTACAGTGAATCACTAAAGCAGCTGAAAGTCCTAGCTGAAAGTCCAGAGATTCCTACTGAATCTAGTGAACTAAGCCTTGCCTCCAGATACCTTTGCTTATTTTCTTAGTCTGTCATCCCTGTTAAACTAAGGAGCAAAAAAATCCCAACCTTTGAAAGCATACCCTTTCTTAGCAATAAATGAGCAATTTTGATGAAGTGATATTATTCACACTTTATAAATACCTAGCAGTCAGGCATGGTGCTACCACCAATTCTTAGAAATTTAGATCAAGAGGGGCACCTGGGTGGCTCAGTCGTTAAGCGTCTGCCTTCGGCTCAGGTCATGATCCCAGGGTCCTGGGATCGAGCCCCGCATCGGGCTCCCTACTCGGCTGGAAGCCTGCTTCTCCCTCTCCCACTCCCCCTGCTTGTGTTCCCTCTCTCGCTGTCTCTCTCTCTCTGTTAAATAAATAAATAAAATCTTAAAAAAAAAAAAAGAAATTTAGATCAAGAGAGGCACCTTAGGTTATTTAGTCCAAGCCTCTCACTTTACAGAAGAAGAAAGAGACTTCAGTGACACAGACATACACAGTCCTTCCAAGATCATAGTCAATTAGCAATGGGTTTGGGCCGTCCTTGTGGAGAGCGTAACTTCTGGAGTCAGGCAGTGCTGAGTTCAGTTTCCAACTATCTCACTTCCACACCACTGAAGACATTTTAATCTAAGTTTCCTCCACCCTGAAAAAGATAATGAGATAATATTTGTAGATGAGATAATAATTGTAAAGCAATGAGCACATTGGCTGGCTTGTAATAAACTCTCAATAAATTGTACCTATTTTTATTGTTATTTGTATTATTTCCTTGACTCCTGTGTGTCTTCCATCATAAGACCCAATACCAGATGTTAAAGTAAGTGCTGGTCTCCTCCAATTGATTATTGTCAAATCAGACCCTTGCGATACGTTCACCTTTGTGGTCTGTTCAACATAAGGAAGTTCACGAATGCACATGCGGGCACCTTAATTTGTTGGCCAAATGGCAACTGAGCCAAACTTTCATACTTATCTCTAAATATAGCACAGATCCTGTAAATAAACCTGCAGAGTCAAGTTTTATCTTGTCCACTTTGTGTTATCCAGCTCTTGTACAGGAAATGGAGTGTATTTAATATTGATGACTCTGTATGTGTCATTTAATAGTCTCTATTGATTGGATTTCATCAGAGTGTGGGGCTTGGACAGAGCTTTGATTAGACTGTAAGGATTCTTTGCCGTTTTCTTTTACCGAACACCATATCAATGTACCTTCTGGTGTGATATCACTTTCACAATCAATATCTGAAAAAAGCCCTACACACAGACCTTCAGGAAGAGAAGGCACTGCCTTTAAGTCTCCTTATACACATAGATTAAACCTCTCCAATTGAAAAAGGTTTATTGCATGTTTTAGAGCAGGATAGAAGAAAAGAAAGGACTGAAGGAGTCTCGGTAGGTTTCTTGTTTAATTTGTGCATCATTTTTTATTTAAAAGTGTCAAATTCTCCCTTTTAATGCTGGCTGACATTTGAGAATGGATCATTTTTATCAGTGAAATTTTTCAGTTTCAATCTAGTGCTTTTTTTCCCCTAGATGTAATAATAGTCTATAAATATATTATTTGGGCAAATTGATATCTTAGACAGACTATTCTTGTCCAAATTCATTTTGCATGGATTTTACTGCTGTGAAATGTCCACTGGGTCTCCCCAACTAATCTTCCACTGAGGCAAAGTTTATTTTTCTATTTGCCAAAGTTGTTCCACCACAAATTCACAGAGCTCAGGCTCTTGATTTAAAGAACACAAACTAAGTAGCATTAAGCAGCAAAAGTGTGTCTTTATACTAGGTTCATGGAGTTTGTGGTGGTGCCTTAATGCTGGCTGTGGAAGGGGCTGGGATAAAACGCTTATTTAAATCTCCTTGGAAACATGGAATTTTCTCAGAGGTCAGCTGCCAGGATTGTGGTGGTCAGGGCTGAACTGAAACTCCTGGAAGTAGATGAGGCAATTTCAATGATTTCAGACTATTTTAAGTGTCCAAACCCTGGGGATTGGGAATAATACACGCCGTCTTGTGAAATGTAAATGCCCAATAATACAAGTCACCTGGCACCAACACACCCAGTGTTACCTCCTGAGATGAAATTTTTCTGCCATGGAGTGGTAGACATAAGTGGGTACAGAACATGAACTCCATTCTTTACTACCGCTTTCCTTTTTCTTGTGGTCCCTCTTATTTCTGTAGCTTTATCATCTCCTTCTGCATATTCTTTTATCCTTGTCTTATGTTCTTCTTTTGTCTTTTTTTTTTTTTTTTTAGAGAGAGAGTGTGAGCGAGGGTGGGGAGGGGCAGGGGGAAAGGGAAAGAGAGAATCTTAAGCAGGCTCCATGCTCAGCGAGGAGTACAACCCGGGGCTCCATCTCTCGACCCTGAGATCATGACCTGAGTCGAAATCAAGAGCCAGACACTTAACCACTCAGCCAACCAGGCACTCCTATTCTTCCTTTTGTCTTATGTTACTTTAGAACAGTGCTTGGCAAACTAAGGGCCATGAGCTAAATCTGGCTGCTTATTGTGTAAATAAAGTTTTATTGAAGCACAGCCACACCCATTTGTATAAATCTTGCCTAAGACTGCCTTCTCTTTACAACGGCAGAGATGAATAGTTACATAGAGACTAACTGGGCAGCAAAGTGTAAAACATTTGCTTTCTGGGCTCTTGCAGAAAAAGTTTGTAAACTCCTGTGTTAGATCAACATGTTTCCATAGTGAAAGGACAAATTTATGTAGGATAAGTTGAAGGGAAATTCAATTCCACCCCAAAAATACCATCCTGTTCTCTGGTAATAATTGTATTTTCTGTATTCCATTTCTTTTTTTTTATTTTTAAAGATTTTATTTATTTATTTGAGAGAGAGAATGAGATAGAGACAGAGAGAGCATGAGATGGGGGAACGTCAGAGGGAGAAGCAGACTTCCTGCTGAGCAGGGAGCCCGATGCAGGACTCGATCCCGGGACTCCAGGATCATGACCTGAGCTGAAGGCAGTCGCTTAACCAACTGAGCCACTCAGGCGCCCCTGTATTCTATTTCTAAAGTCCTAAGTATTGAACTGTCATTTCTACTTACATTTTCATATAATGTTCTCAGTTTCAGGAAATATTAAATTGCTGAAAACATAAGTCTATACATTTTGCTATTGCATGTTCCCTGATGACATCATAAATTAATCTTTAAAATATTTCCTCCTGACTCTCCCACCCCCATAAAATATTAAAGTATGAGGTTGCCTCTAAAGAGAGAAGGTATATATTTTTTATATATCCATATTTTTCATGTTTTGAATTTTTTTAATAATAATGTGCACAAATATATTTGTTTAATACACATTTTAAAATTAATCTTTTCCAAAGAGTTTATTCCAGATCCTGGTCAATATATTATACTAAGTATAGACTTTTCTACATTTAGCAGAATATGATAACATGTAAAAGTCAGTTTGTAACACAGTAATTTTTACATAAATATATATTTAAGCTTTTCCACATTTAGAATCAATGAACAACAGGCAAGAAATTTATAACTTAGTTTAACTAAAGCAATGATTCTCAAGCATGACCTTTCCCAAACTGTTTTAGAATTTAATAGAAGTAACCACTATTTACTGAGTTCTTATTAAGTATCAAGTGTTTTAGGTACATTTCAGTTACTCTCCCTGTCAATTCTGTGAGGAGGGTTGGACACGAGGAGGCAAAGTCTCAGAATTTAAGTCAGTAGAGACTCATAGTCAGGTCTGTTGATTCTGTAGCTCAAGGTCCTTCCCACACAGCCAAGTGCTTCTGAGTGCCGATCTCTGTGGCATGCAGATTTTAAATGCCTCTTAGAGACCAGTTTCACTAGGGCTAGGGATTCAAGGACAGAGAGACAAACACTCTTTTAGAAGAGCCCTCGGAGCTTTGATTATTCCATTGAAAATCTAATTAGTACAAATTGGGGAAAAAAAAAAACAAAAAAAACATCATTTTGCTTTGCCGTAGGTCATTGGGGTTTGGAACCTTGGGATATAAGTGTCCTATGCAATTCATGAGAGACAAGCAGGACCCCAAGTGAAGCTTTTATTTTCCAGAATCTGAGCACAGATTCAGAGTGCTCACCCTTCCATGGCTGAGGACTGAAGTCATCAGTGAGGATGCTACTGCTGTCCTGTGTAGAGCGTCAGTGACTCCAAGTCATGGAAGCTTGTTATGCTTGTGGTTAATTTTGCTAAAACTTGGTTCTGACCAGGTCACTTCCTTCCTTATCAACTTTCCAAAAACAAGGAATAAAGTTAAGATGCCTAGTGCTCTCAGGCAAGCATTTCCTTGGCTATATATTTCCTAACTTGTCTTCCTTCTAAAAGGAGAGAGGGTCATTGCTTGAAAGTCAAGAGTTTTGAAGTTTGATGGCAGAAGTTGTCACCTAAAGACTACCAGCAGTTGTGGATCATGGGCTTTGATTTTTTTGTTTGTTGGTTAGGTTTTAAATCTTTCTGAAAGGGCCATTTTTTTTTTTTTATTTCGGACTGAATCAAAATAATCTCACTCTTCCCAAATATCTGTGTGATTAATGATAAAGGTGGATAGGCAGAATTACTTCTCTGCAGGTTATATCTTCTTCTGGAGAATATTTTCTCTGTGCATGTAAACAGTCTTTGCTATATATCGGAGAGGTCATGCATATACGGTGTGTGTGTGTGTGTGTGTGTGTCTAAGTTCTTGTGGATCAGCCCCTGCAGGTGATGAGAACCTGAAGACAGAGTACAGCAGAAAGTTTATGAAAAAAGATTCTCACTCTAGGGTGGAGGTGGGATGTAGAAACGGGGCTGGCTAGAGTTGGGAGCTTGCTCTAAACTGGGACTGGAATGGTCTGATTTCAGATGAAAAACTCTAAAATGTCCTGGTATTGGAAGGAGAGTCAGATCCAGGTTTAGCGGTACCTGAAACTCACACACTTTGGGGGCCCTCTAAGAAAAAAAAAAAAAAAAAGACACAAAACTAAAAACAGAAAATTAGGCACAGAGTCTTGGAAGAGGCCTTCAATCTGAGGTTTCCTCAGATTCATAGTAAATCTGCTTCTGGCTGAATGAACATTGTAACCTAATTTTCCTGTTGAGACCAAATGGCCTGGCAGGTAAGTGAAGAGTATCCCCCAGAGCCTGATTGTCAGACATCCTAGAAAGAGGTAAAACTGAAGTTGTATCCGAGGCTGTTTGAGAGAGGAAATTTGCCTTCTCTCTCAGATCTCTGGAGGCTGGTCCAGATGACAAGCTTCAGACACACTAGAAGTCTCCTGGTCATGGAGCTGGGCTGAGTTTTGTCACTTGGACAAAGACTGGGATCTAAGCAGGCTAGTGCCACATTCAGACCCCAAGCCTGAATCTAAGCTTGCAGCTCTGAGAGCTGTTGCAAAGGAAACAACCTTGACTCGTGCAGATCTTTTCTGTCATTATTTTCAAACTCGAGGAATGATGGGATGAGTGGCAGATTAACTTCTGCTGTTCTGTGAAGAATCCAGGGGAGAGCCTGCTCTGCACTTAGGACATGTGGTAAAGGGAGGCATTGCGAAGTGGTGGTCTTTGGGGCAGCAGCACCCTCAGAGGCCCAAGGGCCATAGAGGCAGGAATAAGACACTTTTGCCAAAGTCAAAGTACAGCAGGGACCTAATACTGAGTGGAGAGGAAATGGCATCTTGCAGAAAATAAGTGTTGAACATTTGAGGGGGAAATGAGTTTCTGTTGGGTCTCACACTCACTCGAATTTGTGTACTTATCAAATGCATCAAGATTTTTAGGAATAGGTTGTTGATACCTGGTATGCATACAGCCAAAGCAAATAAACACTAAATACACATCACTACATTTCCTATCACTGAGACTTTGCTCCTGAGTTCCTTTCTTTTTGCTCACCATCTGCTCTTCTGGAATCTACCTGCATTTGATGAAATTGATCTGTTCTATGAGATCCAGCTCAACTGGCCATAAACTGAAAACCTTCACTGATTCCCCCAATCATAAATGGTCCTTTCTTTTCTAGAGCATTTTGTCTTTACCTCTTTTTATGGCCCTCTACTGTCACTTGGCGGGGCGGTTACTTTGTGCACACCTAGATTAGCTTCTTTTGACTTTAAGGATTAGGAAGTCACTCAGGTTATCCCAAATCTTGTGCATTTCTTTTTGCTTATTAGTATTTGTAAAAGGCAAGAGGGCACACTGAAATCTCACGGGAGGCAGGGGCAGCCCTAGAACTGAGCTTTCCAGATGGAAACAAAGTTGGGAAGCTATACGAACCTATACAGCTGTGGGTTTGGCAGTCGTCTTCATGAACGGGTTGAGTCTGATATCACACAAACCCTGCAGAAAGGAACCACGACTCATTCATCTTTATATAGTAGCAAGTAGAACTGCAGACACAGTGGGCAGGAAGCATTAACCACATGGTGCACAGATGGATTGAAGGTCGCCAGGGTTGTAGAGTCAATGTGTCTCTTAGAGGAAGATGCCATTCTGATAGCAAACTGAATGAACTTGGTTATCCACATATTATAATTACACTTTCTCCCTCAGTTCCTCTACTCTCCAGAACTGCAATCTTTCCACTGAAAAATTTGTCATTACTTATTATGACAAGGTTTAGTTTCCAGACTTTCATATTCCAGTCTTCATCTCAGTCTCTGTGTTTCCCTCAGAACAAGACTCTTGGCACATAGTAGGCTCTCAATAACTGTCGAATGAGTAGGTGGCTAGAAGATAGCTGTAATATCCTTCAGCACACACACTGTATGTAAGCTACCAGGGTCTGGAGATTTGTTTCCCCTTCAGTTTGTTTTTCACTAAGAGAAGGAGGGGGGTCAGTATTCTTTGATGCAAGACATTCTTCTTTCTTTATATAGGTAAATTGCCTATTTAAAAGAAAAACCAAAAAAGTACATAGTTGTATTGAAAACACAGCTCTACGCCTCATGAGAGTTACTTTATAATTTAACTAAATTTTTTTATGGAGAAGAAACAAAAGAATAAAAATATATATTGTCAAATATTAAATAACTATCTTAAATTGAATTGAATTCTTGGAGAAGATATGAAAGCTCCGCATCTGGGGTCAGGATGGGTTAGGGGGGAGGCTTGAATCTTTAGCTGATTTGCTGAAGAAAAATAAGGAGTGTGTAGCATGATGTGAAGAATAATCCTGAATTGGCATGAGCAAGAAAGGTAGGATTTGCCTGCTTCTTTGAACATAAGTTCATATCTTTCATGTTCATTATACTGTAGACCATTAAGCTATTTTATGGGCAAGAGAGAAGTTCAAGTACAGCACAAGTTGCCAAAAGGATTATGAAGTTCATTTTGATTGATCAATAATTAACTGTACCTTGTGAAATTACAGGCTTGACTAACTGTGGAGCGTATTGTAGTGAACAGCCCAAGCTGCCAGAAAGAACAGAGAAGACAGAAGAAAAAGCGATAGAAACCGAAACATCTGTCCCCTTTATGCTGCAAGAGCTGGTAGCCAAGATCTCACTGTCTCCTTCTCTATCTAAAGTACAAACAGCATAAAGCAGGGACTGGATTGATATGGGACACTACAGAAGATGTTTGCTTATAATTATTTCTAGCACTTTTTTGAAGCTCAGGGATAAAACATTTCCAATTATTCATCAAGCTCTTGGAACTCATGGGCCTCTATAATAGGGATTTAGCAGAACAACAAATAGCACACAAGGATACAGATGAAAGGAAGGAATGTGAAGGGATTATTAGCATAAAAAAAGCAAATGACTATTTGATGGAATTACAACAATACAGGGAGTCAGAGAGAGAGATGGAAAAGTAATGCTAATTGATAAATGCATAGCTTTTTAGCATTAATGTGAATTATGTCATGGCTGTGAAATGAATAATACCTGTTATTTTCTTTTCACATGTGTGTGTATATATATATATATATATATATATATATATATATATATATACACATACACACATATATATATTCACATATATATATATTCACATATATATTCACATATATATATATACTCATATACATACACATACATACCTTTTAAAAGATAAATTTCTGGATGTTGTACTTTGTATTGTCTTAGTGGCTGTCTTGGAAATGCTACCCACTTTCTTTAGACTGTTGATAGTTCCAATTCTTAAAATATTGGTGGAAATCCCTTTTACTAATATCTGACAACCTCGGTTTATCCAAAATACATGACTATTTGTATTACTTGTTTATGCCTGCCTATTTCTTTACAGGTTTTCAGTATTGTCTAATGGGGACAAATGCTAAAATCTAACACAAAGCATAAGATTGACTATTCCTGTTTCTGTTCTGTAATTCCTCTACATGCTCTTCCTCTGTTAGTACTGAGAAAAGTTAAATTTTCTATAGATAATAGTAATTTTAACCCAAGTATGCTTTAAAATTTGCATTTGGCAGATAGTTAAATGTTGGGTGGTCTCAAAGTGAAAGGGAGAGAAGATGAAATTCACTTTCTAACTACAAATACCTGAGCCATCCTTTTGACAGTATACTTCAGACCAGAGGATAGATTTCTTTTCAAAAATATATTGAATTTATTATTTTTTTAAATTACCTCTGATTACAAAAAATATTTATTTTTTTAATAAAATAAAATACTTGAATAAAAAAGTACCAAGGAAATACAAAATAAATGGCAAGATGGAATCTCTAAGACTCTTTTATTTTCCCAAACGACAAGGACCCACCCATTGGCTGTGCCATTCAGGAATGATGTTGAAGAGTCTATTGGCCCATTCCACCATTCCATCATGGATTCTGCTGGTCCCAGCATGGCCTTCAGAAGGCAGAGAGTTGTTCAAAGATAAGATCTTTGAGGTTCTATGTAGTTTTGTTTTTATTTTTGTTCTCTAAACTCTGTCTTATATATACAGCTCAAATTTTTAGTTTGAGTCAGAAATAGCATACTTACTGGAGTAGTCAAGCACATTAAAACTCACGATGGCATACCATAATAAAATAAATCAGTTTTGCTATCTAGTAATGTTATGCTTTAAAGGATTTAGAAAGTTAAATTTGCAGTTTAAGAAAGCACGTATTTATAAATTACGATACATATGCCACCGATATAATATTAATAAATATTAACACTACAAGTCTGCATAACTGTAGTTTTAAACACAAGATCCCTTTCTGGTCAGCTTGTAGGGGTAAATAAGTACAAAGTATGAGATACTATAGGATCCCAAAAGAACTGAGACTTTTAGAATACCAGACAAGTCAATAAACACATATGTACGAAATAGGATTCCAACTTTTTTTTGAACAGAGAAAGCATTTACAGATGGAAGAAACAAAGATGAAAAGGTATCTAGTCATTTTCTGCACATATCTCTCCTGAAATTGGGAGGAGGGAAAAATATTTCAGTTTTATACTGATTTTCCTATGGCTTTTGGAAATTATTTATTTACATTACACTAAAATAAATACCACAATAAAGTTTTTGTTTACTATGATTTAAAGTAAAGTAAGTGTTTTATGACCAGGATTTAAAGTTACATTTGGGACTGCAAGTAATTCTTAGAAATGAATATTTCCCTGTTTTGCTCTTACACTAAACAAATCTGCAGCATGTTACTTTAAAAATGAAATAAAGCTTGTGTTCATAGTGACAGTCAATAACACTGCAGCATAATAATCAATTGCTATTTGTAGCAGCAGGACTAGCAGTGGGGGGAGATCAGTGCAAATTACTGTCACTGTGTGCTGTCATGTATGCAGCCAGCCAGTAGGACCCAAGACAAATGATGCCCTATTCAGTGGAATGAGACAGGACTTAGTCATACCTGCACAACAGCAAAGGAATGCGGGCCGGCATCAACTACAGCAGGAAAGTGGATACAAATCTAAACAACTGATAGGTGAGAAAAATAAATTAATCCAGCTACGAGTTCTGCTCCCAAGATTCAAAGTTAAATGCTCATACTTTTTTCTATGAGCTGGAAATTGGTGGATTACAGGTGTCTTGGGAACTACAAAAAGGTTAGATGGCTTTTTAGTGAACACCAGAGAAGTCTGTGCTGTACTTTATGCCAACATTGTGGAGAGGTGACTCTGAAACCAGATTATTGAGTGTAAATTACTTGTCAGGGCCAATTCTAATGACAAATTTAAATGATAATTTATTTCTCATACAAATACGTAACAGCCAAGAGGGGGAACAATCATGTTTGTCAATATCATTGATCATTGAACTATTTTTTTTTTATGAAATCTTGTTTATTTTTATATTTAATTCAAAGAAAGAATGGAAGTTTCTGGTCTATCTTTGGGAAACCTGGAAATCTTTTTAGCAAATCAAGCTGGTAATTTTGAAACCAAACCTACTGACTTTTTACCTTAGTCTCTTTGATGAGTCAGGCCATCCGCCTTCTCTTCTGTGGGCAGGTAATACAGAGAGGTAGTACAGGGAGTGGAAGGGGGAGGGGAGGACAGTATTCAAATCTGCAAAGGAAACAAGTTGAGCGAGTTGACAACATAGGAATCCCTCCATTTTTAATGCTTCCCGGTAGTTAATTAAGTTTGCTGAGAGGTATATTAACTCACTCAGGAGAAAAATTCTTCAAATGTTACTTTGAATGGAATCAGGACCAGCCATGTAATTTACTGCACACTGTGTTAAACGAATCTGTGGTGCTCCTTGTTCAAAAATAATTAAGAATTTCAAGACAACAACAGCAGACCACTAAACCAAGAGAGGGGCCCTTCTAAGTGTGCGGACTCTTGAAACTACTCAGCTTGTACATCCATGAAGCCAGCCCTTGATGGGATAGTTTATCTTCCTACACTTCAACCTCACCACAAACACTAGTCTAGTTTGGTTTATATTACTCAATCAACCCTCAATAAATTGATCTCTAAAACAAAGATTGCAGGCTGATAGCCTGCAGGCTGAAGTTGGCCCAGACACATATTTTGTTCAACCTGATGGGTGACTATTATGGGTCAAGACTGAGTGACAGCTGATCCTCTTGGAAGAGGATTCCTCTCTCAGTCCCCATTATTTCTTATTCTTTTACAATGAGCCATTTCGCCCCTTACATTATTGGCCTAGCCCCTGTTAACATTTGAGTTTGCCTCCCATAAAATGGCTATGAAAATCTTTAGCCAGCATTCCCTGCTCCTAATAGCAGTGCAAATAATAGTAATAAAAGCATCATGCTGATAAAGCTTCATGGATCTTAAGAAAATATTAGTTAAAGCGCAAATAAGTTAATAGTATTGATGAAATGCATATTCTGAAAACTATGCTCTCAGGAAAAATTTGCATTAACTCAGTACCCCCTTTAATGAAAACCTGTTAGGAAGAAATTCCACTCTCCACTTCACCCTGTTTCCTTCACTTATCTATATGGAAAAACTTCAAAAATTCACTTACCAATGTGCTGAGCCATTTATAATTCTGAAATCACATTAAAAGCAAGTGACAAACACTGAGGGAGGTGGAGGGAGAAACACTTAAGTACAATTAAAAGAAATTGAAATGACCCTCAGAAGCAAACTGTGATGAATGAAAAATAGTAACTCTCTTCCCAAGTGAAATGACTTTCTCAAATATGCCTAAAATATGTACATTATTTAGAAATGTGACAATTCACTTGATTGTTAAATGTGCTGGCAATAAATTGTAGTTTCCCCAAAAGGGACCAAATGACCTCAAAAATAATGCGTTTAAGATTTAAGAAAACATTTCTGTCAAATATGACGGTGTTTTCAATATAGTGATTTCTTTATTGATAGCCCATGTTATTAATGGCTTAAGTATATAAGTCTGTCTTCTAACTCCATCATGAGCAGAATCCAAATACAAATCCAATGTGCATTTTTATTGGTTTCAACTTGCTAGATTATTTTCAAGATAGAGTCTATGGCGATTTAATTGTGATTAGACCTACCTTCTGGATTAAGCTCACATATAAGAAGATGAACAAATCCTAGAAGGTTGTTGTTTTTTTAATCATCGTATCTGACTAGTCCTTTAGCTTCCCAACTAATGAAATGAAAAACTTAGTATAAACTTTTGCTTTCTGCCGTATTTTACCGATAAAAACTGTTTGCCTTGTTTGAAGCATCTGGAAAAAAGAATGTGCACAGCAATACCCTTGAGTCAAGCTTATGCCACCCTTAACTACTATTCTGAGATGTCAGGTCTGTATAACTTCATATTGTAGTGTTTTAGTTTTTAGTTCTGCCTCTATACCCAAAACTAATTTTACTCAAAGAAATTTTTTGTCAAGGGCGCCTGGGTGGCTCAGTTGGTTAAGCGACTGCCTTCGGCTCACCTGAGCCGAAGTCCCAAGTCGGGCTTCCTGCCCAGCGGGGAGTCTGTTTCTCCCTCTGACCCTCCCCCCCTCTCATGTGCTCTCTCTTTCTCAAATAAATAAATAAAATCTTTAAAAAAAAAAAAGAATTTTTTTGTCATGTAAATCATCATGGATTAGAAACGATCTTCAGGAGACTGCTTTTAGAGTATTGGTATTTACCAGGCAGAGAACATATAGGGCTACTGCTACCATTATTATAACTTTACAGAAGATGTCTTTTTTAATACTGAAAACTGTGTAAGGACTTCGGCTTTTTCTGTTTGAAATATTCACCACAGAGCTCAAACATTAAACTTGGTTAAACTAAGTAAGTAGGTAAACTGTGTTAGAGGTGGGATTTTTTTTTTTTTAAGCAGAATAAATTTAAGGTGGAGCACAGTATGTCACAGTAAATGTTTCCCAGGGAGAAATCTATCTCATGAGGGTGTGATGGACTTGCCCCAGGGGGACTATAACACCAGCACCACTAGCCCATTTTCTGGGTTGTTTGTTCTTCATGAAGTTGTCTAGATATTAGCTACACTCCTTTCTTTATTGTCATTTTTCTACATTCATCTCCTTTTACAATTGGTGAATTCCATATCATGGTTTTTTTGTGTTTTTTTTTTTTTTTTGTAATATTAACATATCCCTTGAGGAAGAAATATGGTTTATGGAAACATAAATAAGATTTGAACTTGACAACAATGGATTAGCACTAAATGGAAACATGATTTGCATACCCTCTATCATTATGTAGAACCATCTGGAGCAAAATGGGTCAGGGATGAGGCTGACTTTGTAATCCTGTGGTTGACTAACACACACACTCACATGCCTGACAAATGTCAGAGCAACAGTTTGCACTTATGCTTAAAGGCCCCAGCTCTTTCTACTGTGCCATGCTGTCTTTCTCTAGGCTCTATGGGTGATAGGCCTCTGTGCTTTAAAAGCTTTATTAATAAATAACCCATTTGACACTTTTGAGGATTTTTTAGTTTGCATTAGAGGCAGAGTTTACAGAACTGGAAATTCAAAATAAACATGGTTGCGATTTCCCTCATGATTCCAAAACAAAATTAAAACTGGAATCAGTTTTGAATTCTAGGTTCTCAGGAAAGAAGCACATACCATATAAACAAGTTTGATAACAGAGATTTTTTTGAAGTGTCTTTTCCATGGTGTCAAGGAATCTATTCAGATTGCATGCAATTGCCTAAAGTTGAAATTTAGTAGAATCTTCTGAATCATAAGATAAATCCAGCCTCATTTTTTTATGTTTTCAGGTAAAGAGTATTTTTTGTAGTAAGTTTAATTATTTGAAAACCCATTATTCATTCAACAAAGTATGTAAAGGAATAGTATACATAAAACAACGGAATGACACATGTCTTCTCCTCAATTTGTTTATAATGATTAATGAAGTACCTGTGTAATATTTCTCAGCTAACAAAAATATTAATTATATAGTTCTGCATACCTTTTGGATACACAATAGTATAGAGCATTAAAAATAACACATGTGGGAAAAAATCTCACATTCAAGTACATTAAATAGCAGGTACAAATATCAATCTCATGACTAGCTCATATATGGAGTTTCTTTTGTGTGTGTATACTTAAAAAACAAAATACAAACTCAGTGTTATAACAACTTTGTCAATTAACTAATTGCACAATCTACAATATCATCACAAACTTTCTAAGTACTATAAACATCAGTTATTTTTGATGTTCTATGTTTTCTGCAAACTCCCATGTGAAATAAATAACAATATATATTGAACTCCATCGTTTATTGGTAATCCTGCTCCTTATAAATACAAAGAAAAAAAGAACCTTAGTAATTCCATTTGTTTTATGTAGCATGTATATGACTAAGAGCATATCAATATATTTTTTAAAGAATTTATTTATTTATTTGACAGAAAGAGAGAAAGCATAAGCATGGGGAGTGGCAGGCAGAGGGAGAGGGAGAAGTAGACTACCCGTGGAGCAGGGAGCCTGATGTGGGACTTGATCCCAAAGATCCTGGGATCATGGCCCGAGCGGAAGGCAGACGGTTAACTGACTGAGCTACCCAGGTGCCCCGAGCATATCAAGATTTTTATTAAAATAGAAACTCACCTGAAAGTTTGCTTGCAATGCTGACAGTATGCTCATAACTGTTGGTTCCAAAAAAACGTTGTGAAGAATTATAATGATCTGAATTGTAAGAAATGCATTAGCATTAACTAAAGGTGGTGAAAATCTCTGGTTCTCATTTGCAAACCCTCCCCCTCATGTCTTTTTTTTTTTTAAGATTTTATTTATTTATTTATAAAAGAGAGATAGCACAAGCAGGGGAAGCAGCAGGCAGAGGGAGAAGCAGGCTCACCGCTGAGCAAGGAGCCCGATGTGGGACTCGATCCCAGGACCCCGGGATCATGACCTGAGCTAAAGGCAGACGCTTAACTGACTGAGCCACCCAGGCATCCCCCATTTCATGTCTTTATGTTGGATTTTGTCACAAGGAGAGGTATAGTCTTACAGGGAAATAATGAGATTGATTGGGCAGCAACAACATAAAGTAAAGTGAATGGATCTAAGGGTCAAGATTTAACTAAATAAAATATGCTTGACATATTTTTTACTAAGAAAAAGTAAACTAAATGGAAACCATTTTACTAATATTATATTATTTAAAATTCTTATTGTTAAAAATTTTAAGAAGAAAGACTGTCAAAAAGTGTCCTGTGCTTTCCTGTCTTGAAAGATAATGGTTAAAAAACCCAAAAACCAGACATTAAGGAGGAGAAACCAGAAACAAAGTAAGGCTGATGCCAGAGGAAAGGTTAAGAATAAAAATCAGGGCCAAAATGCCCAAGAAAGGGAAGCCCCACTACAGATGACACCCTGTGTTTGTGGGGGAAATTGGCTGATATTCCCAATCCAAGGAAAGCCATGTACATGAGGAAATGTTCAGCAGTTCAATCTAGGATTGAAATAATAATGGAGGTGTTTCTTGCTATGGTCACAAGTCAGTTCAGTGACAAGAAAGGTGGCACCCAAGTGTTCAAATTGGGCAATATGCCTAGTTATTATCTGACTAAAGATGCGTCTCAAAAGTTGTTGAACCACTGCAAAACAAACAAACAAGCAAACAAACAGAATTAAAAAACCCTTTTATCAGGGGGTGAGAAAACTAAAAGATAGTACTGCGTCCAGGACCATTCTGTTCATCCCCCACTTGTCACCACAGAGGCAAAAAGGTAGTTTTCCTGAAGCTGCTGCATTGGCTTGCTACTTGTGAATGGATTCTGGTCCTCAGTTTTGTTTCTTTGTGTTGAACCCAAAAGCAATTTGTCATTGCCACCTCCACCAAAACTGATGTGAAAATCCCCAAAGATCTCATTGATGCCTCCTTCAAAAGAAGGGTCATAAGCCCAGCCACCAAAAAGACGAGCTCTTTAACACAGAAAAAGAGAAATACCAGGTTACAGAGCAGTGAGAGGTCTATCAGAAAGCTCTGGACTCTCAACTTATGCCCCAAATCAAAACTGTCCCTCAGCTCCACAGCTGTGTTCCAAGTTCTCTCGCCCAAACAGAGATTATCTTCATAAATTGGTGCTCTCTATTTCTAACAGACAGTTAAAATAACTGAAACATTAAAAATACAGTATTGCTTTAAAAACCATTTATACCAGCATTTGTTTTCAGTTCAATTCTTCTATCTTAAGATTTTTTGGTACACAGAGCAAGTATATGTTTAACCAAAAATAAAATTTATATTATAACCAGTTTTTCAAAATCTTTTTCTTTAAATTAGATAATATTTTTGTCATTGACAAGTTTGGTTCCTTATGCAAATTATAACTACCAGATAATGAAGGGGTATTGTTTGTAAAGTAACTGTTCAATACAGTAATACTAATTCAATAGTCAATCAGTATTATTTTTTCCCAGAAATAAAAATGATTTTTTAAAATACAATACTGGCTAGTTAAAGTCATAATACTATGGGCATATATGGAGTTTTCAATAAACTTGGATTTTATTTTTTATTTATCATATAACAGATGATCTGAATGTAAGGGTTAACAATTTTAAAAGACATTGATTCCATTTATAGAAATAACCATAGACATTAATAGATAAAATATGTATGTTCCACATATAAGGAGATTTATGTTATGTGATTTAATAAATATTAGTGACATATTACATTTCTCTTGGTTTGGGGAAAAATCTAGATTCCATACATTATAGAGTGCTTGGAAAAAAGAGTAATTCTTGACTAATGGGGGACTCTGAGGGAGAAGGGACTGCCTGATATTTAGGAAATTATTGGAACTAGCACAGGGTTAGTTTATTAGTGTTTCCATTTAAAAACTTAACAACCCTGTACAAAACTTACAGGAAAACTGACAACCAACTATCCTACCACAAGAAAAGTGATTCATTTCTCGAAGATGCCCATTGAGATACTTTGCAGGCACTTAAGATTCATCAAATTGTAGCATTTGTAATATGGGAAAATAGCTTTCAAAAATAATCCTTTCCTTAAAATGGTGGCAACTGTCAAGGGCCTAATATAATTTGGCAAAAAGTGCCTTGTGCACTTCAATCAAGAGCTGATTTAATCTTATTACAAAACTATAATGGTTTTATTGAACTCCTATCTAGTCTCTATTGGTCTAGTCTTGTAGATGGAAAATTACTTCCCCTTTTTGTTCTTTTAACTTAAGATGTTTTGGAAAAGGAAATTAAACTTTAAGTTATCAAAATAATGTTGTAGTTGATTGAAACAACAAGAAAACTTTGAAGTTAAAATAGATTAGTTGGAGAATGTCAATGAGGCTTCCACGGAGCGTTTAAATGTTTCATGTCAATTATAATGGGGCACTCTTCTCCCAAAGATAGTGAAATAGTATCTGTTTTGTATTATCTTTGACATCTCCAGAAAGCTATCCTTCTGCACACAATAGCATAATTCATATGGCACCACTGTCCCACACAAGAATAGTTGTACACATCTATTTGAAAGATTGACCAGCTAAAAATAGGTAACTTTGATGAACATTTATGCTCCAAAATGAAAAAAAAAAGCATTAATTAAAGGTTATGTATGATACATATATCACTGAAAAATTTTGGAGATATAGTAAAAAAGGAACTGTAGAAGTTGAATGTGAAGGGAGGGTGAGTTTTGAGATTTCCGTAAGAGATTTATCCCTGGCTATCCCTCTGTGCAGTGAGGGATTTGAAGAATGACTGATTAATAGAAAAGATCCTCGTGAGCTTAGATGTCTTTGCACACAATCTTTCAATCCGCAGGGTTGACTCACTAAGCTCTCAACTTTAGTCACAAAACTGTCCTGGTCTTTGGAACAAATCTGCTCCTAGGTGGAAAAATATGGTGTCTCAGCATCAAACTAACATTTTTATTTGGAATATATGCCTCCTATAACTATGCTTAAGATTTCCTTGAAATTAAATCTGTGGCTTATGTTCCACATTTTAGGAGCTCAGTACTTGTCAGGTAAGAATACCCATGTCATTTCCTCTGTGACAGAAATCTTTCTCCCCTTGGTGCAATTCTCCTAGTGCTTAGAGATATGTTTTTGAACCTTAGTCCTTGTGGTTGGATTCCTGCTACTCATTCTTGGATCTACTGATCCTGACAAGGTCTCTGCTTGGAATTTTGCCTAGTTCATGAGAAATTCATTGGTTTTTATCATTGAATCACTCAGATATGATTAACTACCTAAAATTTATTATTTGAATCCTCAGTGGGTTCCAGGATCTGTGCTAAAGGTAGTGATACAGTAGTGATAAAACAGAATGTGTTATCTACCTCACTAGGGCTTACAAGCTAGTGGGCAAGGCTGGCATGAGGCATGTGATCAGAATAGTGATGGATGTTGCAAAGGGCCATGACAAAGGGCTATGGATGCGTATGTCCAGATATCTAGCCTAATCTGGAAGATTCAGGAATGGCTTCTGGTGAAACAACTTTTAAGCAGAGGCCAGAAATAGGAATTACCTAAGTGAAATACACAGAAGAACATTTAAGCAGAAGCAAACACATACAAAAGATCAAGCAGCATAAAACTATGGTGGATTAGAGAAAATAGAAAACATGATGGCTGGACTGTAAATGGGGTTGTACCTGCTTGAATTTTTTCTGATTGCCCAGGAACTTACCATGATTACCTGCCCTGCTTTATTTCCACTTAAGTCCAGTCCCCTGTTCCTATTACATTGTTATCTGCAGCCATGGTATGAGTATAAGGTATCTTTGAAGGTAATCTTTGAAGCAGAGAAACAGAAGTCAAAAACAGAGTGGGGTGAGAAGCTAAATTAGATGTTCAGAGTGAGAAGTACGTCAGTGGATTAGGTTTGCTGTGGGATATGTTCTATAAAAAAAAAAAATAGCAGGAGACCCTCACTGTGAGGGATAGAGTGGGCAATGCAGAGGGTTTAAGAGAACTCACCATTAGCAAGGTTAGACCTTGTCGAGCTGAAGCAATCAGAGAAATGAATAGACAAAAATAACTGTTTCCAGTCATATTTTTTGTTTGGAACAGAATGTTCACATTTAAGTTTAAGATGTGTTTCTAAATTTATTCTTAACATATTTTTTCACTTTTCTTTAAAGTTAAGAATGTCATTAAAATGTGGAGCTCAATCACATAATATTGTTTGGGCATTTTTAATTGTGATATCTAGATGAATATTTATGTTGTGCACATTATGGGTGACAGCAATGGGACTCCTTGTCACTAATTTTCCTTGTTCAGAAGCAGGACCAAATAAGTGCACACTGTCACTCTGTGCTTATGCACTTAATTTCTCCAAACCAGCAGAGAACTAGGTGTGGGAGACAAGTATAGAGTTGCTCTTTCAGGTCTTCTCCAGGATTTCCGTGGAGAGAGAAAGGATGCTGCCTGGGGCAGATTGGGAGTTGCAGAACAACAGTGTGATTCAAATCATTAACGTGGATGAGAAAGAGTTGGTGGAGGCTAGAATAGGAGGCATATTAAGGAGGGAGGATACATTTGTCTCTGCCCAAAGCCCAGCTCTCATCTTGAAGACTTCATGGTTATTTGATATGTGTGATCATTTTAGCCTACACAGACCTGTTCCATATTTGAATAGACTCAACTTAAGTCTTTTTCTAATCAGAAGGCTGATGAGTGTGCTCAAATACCAAATTCAGGAATAGTGGAGAATTCATCAAAACATTTCCACAAATTTGAATCAATCTGGGCCTCTTTGGTTTCACCTAAAGATTATTTTATATAAACTTTCATATCTGAGAGAAACACAGACACCACTCCAAACCCCTCCGTGAAGGTGTAGCAAGAAGGGTTAGGTTAAAAAAAAAAAAAAAAAAAAAAGAGGTAAGGTTAGGCAGCCTCCAGCCTCCAAAATGACCCCCACTGATCCTTGTCTCCTTCTGTGTGTGCCCTTTCGTAATGAACCCTCTCTAAGTGTGGGTAGACCTAGTGACTCACTTTTAAGAAAAAGAATATTGCAAAGATGTTGGGATGTTTCTTATAAGCCCAAACATGCAATTAGCCAGCAATTGCACCACTGGGCATTTATCCCAGAGAAATAGCAACTTCTGATCAGACAAAAAACCTGTACGTAAATGTGCAGAACAACTTTAATCATAATAGTAAAAAACTGGCATCAATCCAGATGTCCTCCAACAGGTAGACACAAGCAGTGTCATATACCTACCATGGAATACAAGTCAGCAATAAACAGGAACAAGCTATTGACATAAAGAATTTAGATGAACCTCCAGAAAATTAGGATGAGTAAAAACGTCAACCGCAAAAGGCGCCTACTGTATGATTCTATTTATATAATAATTTTGAAATGAAAAATTACAGAAATAAACAGATTAGTGGGTATCAGGGACTAGGGGGAGATGAGGATGGGGAGAAAAAAGTGGGCCTGATTATAAAAGGACAACATAAGAGATAATTGTGTTGATAAAACCATTTGTTATCTTGAGTGTGGTGGTGGATACAAAAACTTACACATGATAAAATCATGATGAATTCGATACACAGGCAATAAAGTACAAGTGAAACTGGAGAAATCTGAATAAGATTAACAGATTATGTCAATGTCAATAATCTGGATGTGACATTTCATTGTAGTTTTGCAAGACGTTATTGTTGGGGAAACTGGATAAAGGGTACACGAGCTCTCTCTGTGGAATCTCTTACAACCACAGGTGATTCTACAATACAAATTTCAATTAAAATACTGATGGAATGTCACTTTTGAGATCAGTTTACAAAAAGACCTGTTATTTCAATCTGTTTCTTGCTTTCTCTCTTTATCTCTGTCTCTGTCCCTGTCTCTCTTAGGCCTTGCTCTGGGGGACACCAGCTGCTGTGTTGTGAGTAGCCCTATGTGAAGGCACATACATCAAAAACGTGTATCCCCAGCCAACAGCCAGCAAGAGCCAAGAGTCCCACGAACAGCTACGTGAGTCATCTTAGAAATGGGTATCCGAAGGTCTGCCAACAGCCATGTGAATGAGCTTGACAGAAGATGCTCCTTCAGTCAAATTTTGGGGTGACTGCGGCCCATGGCCATACCCTGAACACAGCCTTATGAGTGACCCTGGACTGAAGCACCTGGATAAGCCATCAGGACTCATGGCCATAGAACTGTGAGATATTGAACAACTGTTGTTTTAGGCGGCCGAGTTTCAGGGTAATCTGTTAGGCAGTAGAGGATAGCTAAGGAAAGAATCACACAACTGACAGTGACAGATGCCAAAAGTTGTCTTCATTAGGTTTTCACAGTGTCTGACAGCATGGCAGGGCCCCCTTACCTCCCTCTTCTCTGTAAAAACAAACAAACAAGCCCTACTCCACCCTCCTTTTAGCCTGCAAGGCTGGCGGGTGTGGCTCCCCTGCTCCTTGGTTTCTGGGGGTTGGTTCAGCGGGAAACAGCCTCAGGAGATTGGAGGGAAGGGGGAGAGTGAAGTTTTTGGCTCCCTCCCTGAAAGTCACCTCAAACAGGCTAGATGGATGTATCCATTAACAGAAGGTTCTACCCTTTTTAGAGCAGCCTGGCGGCCTGGCCTCTGGACTCTCCCTCTTCTGTTCTGCTCCCCTCAGGTCCAGGGGTGAGTAATATCTCAGGTGCTGTAAGTCCTGAGTTCTTGCAATATCCCTGTGGTTGCACTACACTCCCAGCCTACACCTCTGTGAAGTCACTGACCACGTACCCCACCTTGATAATGCCCTCTGCTACTCAATGAGACTCACTGGTATTTCCATCTGACTTCCCTTTCTCTTCTCTCGCCTTTTTCTACCTTCGGGCCATTTCCTTCTACCAAAAGACCTGTTTCTCCTTCGTTTTTTCCTGGCTTTACCCTGGTGTTCTAATGTGGATCGACTTGGTTTCCCCAATTTTCATTCCGGTCCCATAATTGGGCACCACAAAGAGTATTACTTAGAAGGCAGGAATGAGCAAGCAGTGACAAAGCTATTCTTATTTTGATCTAGGGCCACCTTTTAAAGTTGTGCAGTTTTTGTGTGGCAGAAAAATCTCCAGACAGAAGGAGCAACTGAGGATTAAAATCTAGACTCAACTGTGCTCCACCTGCCAGACATTGGAGCAGGGCAGTCCTTGAGTCAAGAAAGTGGCACGTGTGGTTTCTTCTAGAGACACCTTCTGCGGGCCAACTTGTGCTCCCAGAGGACTCCCTCTGCTGCCTGGAGGGGATCCTTTTTTCTAAATACCGCCAAGGGCATTCTCTGCTCTCGACAGCTCTGCTTTTGGCTCTGTTACACTAGGGTTATCATTTATAATATCCCTAAAATATGCACGAGGACAGAATTCCTTCAAACAAACAAGAAGAGTTTTTGGATCAGGGTATGTGCTTTTTACGAATAGGAGGCTAAAGGGGACATTTGTATTCTGCCTAGGTAAAAATAACTGCTGTGTTTCCCTTTGGTTGGCAAGTTTTCCTTCATTTGTAATATCCCTGTATTCATCATCTACCAGATTTCTGTAGCCTATTGAATGGCCGCCAACATGATTGGGCTTCAATGAAAACACGAAATTAAGCCATAACGGAAGATATTTTTAAAGCGAATTTGGCATCTCGGTTTCACCAAGGCCCTATGTGTTTAGAGTTCCTCTCAGATGAATAATGGACCCTCAACAACATATCAATTGAGCAAAATTCAGAGGCCGGTGACAAAGACACACGGTTTAAGCCTATACACGAAATGTCGTATTTGAAGTGTTAGGGAGTTTGAATAGAAGCTGATCTATGAATTATCTGGAAACTGAACATCTCTCCTTCGTTCCTTCAGTCACAGCATCTCTCCTTCACTCCTTCGTTCTCCTCCTCGACTGTCCCAGGGTACACTGTATTTTGAGGTACTCGAGTCCCCGTGCTTTGTGTTAAGAGGAATCTACTTCCTTCAGCGCTGGGTCTGCAGGGTGTGGGACACTTACGGCCCTTCTCAGGGCAGCAGGGGCTGGTTTCTGTGAAAGGTTTGCCTGCAGGCATCCTGTGACATGGGTCTCTCGGCGGAGCTGAGCTTTTCCCATGTGGCCTAACCAGAAGGCACTGTGGAAGTTTCTGGGCGATGATTTAATTAGGTTTGACTCTGTGATGATTAAAATGATTCCATATCAGCTTTCCTTCAGTTAAAAATATGGCACAGTTTTACTTTTTCTAAATATTCTCTGTGTAAACATTTAATTTCTTGAACTTCTAAATGTTGGACATATTCTCATTAAAATTACACTTTCCTATCATCTCTGCTGTCTCGATAAATGTATTATAAAAACATCAGGTTTTAGAAAGATTATTTTAATCGCTGATGTGTATTATGTGAAATATTTGACTTGTAAAGTAGGTAATAAGAAGATGCCATTTTGTATATTACTGTAATATAAGTAGCACTTTTTATTAAAAATAAATAAATATAAATGGAAATGGGGTAATCATTGAAAACACAGTATTTCTCAAACACAGAATATAATAAAGCTCATTCAAAATGTGTGGTTTTATCCTCCTAACCTAAGGAAATATATTCTCTCTTACTTAGCTTTTAAAATAAAATAATGTGGTAGACAAAAAAATGTGCACATAGAGCTTTCAAGATTTTTATGGACATTTATTTATAAATATATGCAAACATTCTTTTTTCTGTGTTTTCTCCTTGTTGGCCAATTGCAAACTGATCACTTACAATTGTACTTGAGTGCTTAGTGACCAGAAAATTTACAAATGTTGCTGCTGCCAGAGAAACTGGAAGTGCACAAGCAGATTGAAGGAAATACTACAGGCGAAAATTAGCCATCATTAGTTACCCCTGCTAATATTGCAGAAAATTGGAATGCTTGCCTCACTGAGAATTGGAAACATTTCTGAAGTTTATTTAGAACAATGCAAAAGACTTTTTATATACATACATATAATTATTTTATGACATTGTGTTGTTATACCGTGCAACTATATTTTAAAATTTATGTGTATTCAATAGAGCTAAGATTTTTTTTAATTTCAAACTTTTTGTTTCCATTTTATGAACTATATATTTAAAATGTTACAGAGAGACAAAAGTTTTAGATCATAAATGCTGGGCTATATTACCAGTTCTGTTTCTATTAATTCTTTATCGGTATAATACGACTATCATATTGATTTGTAGGTTAATTGTCACGCAATTATGTCACAATTAAAATCTTTCCTCTGAACCTATCTTTAGTTAGTTATCAATAAACCATTAGGCAATCAGTGTGTTCTTGGGAAACTAACTGAACAGAATTATAATTTAGGATTCAGCTGGAAAAAGTATTCATTGAACACATACTATGTTCAGTGGCATTATTTTAGGTCTTATGAAGAATTCAGAAATAAATTAGAGGAAGTATATTATCCAGTGAGGGAGAGGTTTATCAATTACCAAAATGTTCAGCAGAATGTTCTAAATGTTTTCTCATGGAGGTGAGTGCATGATGACAATGTTAAGAAAACAATTTTTTATATTGCTTCATGTATTTCCTTTGTCTTCATAGGCTTCACTTTTTGCCTTCTGCCTCAGACTTTTCTCTCTTTTTCCATTTTTGAGAGGAAGAAGAGAGATACAGAGACAGAGACAGAGAGACAGAGAGAGGGCACTGTGAAGCAAAACAAATGTTCTTAAAAACAAATGCGTGTGTGTTTTGTTGTTGTTTTTGTTTGGGGGAAACCATAGCTGATTCCTACTATATGTTACTTTTTTCCGTCTTGTGCGACTAATGAATATATACTTTTCTTGATATTTTCAGTGTTTATGCTTACAGATGACCTTACTGTCAATATCTCTGTCAAGTACATTTCCTCAACACCTGTTATAAAATGCTACAGGCTTCCATGCACATGTGATACCATATTGGAATGATCCAGTTCATTTGACAAAATGCAAATAGGTAGAATACATGTTGCCTAACATATTTAAGCAGCATTATATTTTGATCAAGGGAGACTTTGGGAAGATTTTGGATGGCATAACATATAAAGATTCTTTCAGCATGTTTATTATTGAAACCAATAGACCAAAGAGATGCTATTGAAAAACATGCCCTTCTTGGTTAAAGATAATGCTGAGACATATGATAAAAGATGTGTAATTAAATTACAGTTTTCACATAGCCATCACACATAAATCCATATCCATATACCTATAAGTGGATAGGCATATTATTTTCTAAAACATATGGATTTTTAGTTCACTCTAAATATTTTTGGAAGAGTTTTTGATTCATAAGTTTCCATAAAGAAATTAAAATGAAAAAATGGAAGATATTTTGTTGGAATTTTCATCTTTGAAGCATTTCCTGTATACAGAAAAACCATGAAGCATTTAACACCACTAGCATGAGACTGGTAAAAGTTCTGTCAGTCATTGATTTCTTACACTGTTAGTATGGAACAGAATTTGCATAATATAGAATATAAAGAAATTTTAAGATTAATTAAATTACCTTATCTATTTAATAAAATGTTCTATGTGCCTGCTATGTGCAATGTCTTTGTGTTTGGCCTTGTGGATTAATTAATTAATTAATTTTTTAAAAAAATTTTATTTATTTATTTGACAGAGAGAGACACAGCGAGAGAGGGAACACAAGCAGGGGGAGTGGGAGAGGGAGAAGCAGGCTCCCCGCAGAGCAGGGAGCCCAATGCGGGACTCGATCCCAGGACCCTGGGACCATGACCTGAGCTGAAGGCAGTCGCTTAACCAACTGAGCCACCCAGGCACCCAATTAATTTTTGTTATTTATTTATTTATTTGATTTTTAGAGAGGGAAAGTAGGGGGGGAAGGGGCAGAAGGAGAGAGAGAGAGAGAATCTTAAGCAGGCTCCGCACTCAGCACAGAGCCCAACACAGGGCTCTATCTCACGACGCTGAGATCATGACCTGAGCCTAAATCAAGAGTTTAATGCTTAACCAACTGAGCCACCGAGGCATCCCTGGCCTTGTGGATTTATAACTGAGGAAGACTCAGTTCCTATCTTCAAAGAATTTTTGTTACACACACACACACACACGCCTGTGTGCAGAAATACACACCATCTAGCAAAGATTTTTCTCCCAGTGTGGTCATAAGGTGATGACCAGAATGAGGACAGAGTTATTTGGGGAATAAAAAGTAAAAAAAGAAAAAAAAATGGCACTGCAAAAAGTCTTTTATTTTCCTTTCCTTTTAGGACTATACTGTAGTCCCTTTAGCCACTGTTTTGCTTTCTGCTGTCTCAGTTGTCATGGTCACCCATGGTCCAGAAGCAGGTGATCCTCCTTCTGATACGTTGTCACAGGTCAGCAGCAGCCTAATGCTATGTCACAATGCTTAGGTCACTCACCTCACTTCACCTCATCATGTGGGTATTTTATTATCTCACATCATCATCATAAGAAGAGTGAATATAATAGAATAAGATATTGTAGGAGACAGAGACATTTTATTCAGTAACTTTTATTATATATATTATATATGCAATAATATATACGTTATATAACTTTTATTCAGTACATTGTTATGACTGTTATATTTTATTAGTTGTGGTCATTAATCTCTTACTGTGCCTAAAGTTTAACTTATGTTAAGCTTTATCATACGTATGTATGTATAGGCAAAACACAGTACATCTAAGGATTTGGCACTATATGCAGTTTCAGGCATCCCCTGGAGGTCTTGGAACATACCCCCATCAGATAAGAGAAGGCTACTGTAATTCTCCTTTTTACTCAACAGCAGGGGAGCCGAGGACACAAGTGAGATGCTCAGGTACATAGATAGAGGTGCAGAGAGCCTATCCCAGGAGCAGGCACTGAGAATCTGAATGACAGATACATGAATGCCAATTTTGTTGCAAGCCACTAAGGTAAGTACTTAGCACAGTATTATTCTCAAATAGATACAGATGCTAAAGATCACCATCCTTAAGAAAGACAGCATGATAAATACATGTTTCACCATAAATAAGGGTCCTGGGATCGAGCCCCACATCAGGCTCCCTGCTCCGCGGAGAGCCTGCTTCTCCCTCTCCCACTCTCCCTGCTTGTGTTCCCTCTCTCGTTGTGTCTCTCTCTGTCAAATAAATAAATAAAATCTTTAAAAAAGTATTTTAAATACTATATCTTTCCTTAGTGCAAAGCCATGATTCTCTTACTTCTGTATAGAACAATGATACATATATATATACCATTTGGTAGAGTATTTGCTTTGAATGTGACTAGATTTATTTTATTTTATTCACCATCCTAGAGTAGCTTGATTTTTACTTTGTGTTGCCAAAACTTATGTCTTCCGTTTGTAATATGTTACTTTCAGTGGTTATTGAAAAATAAAATTTGAAAGTCTACTGCATATAGTTTTTATAAAGATTTTCACCTGTATAACTTATTGGTTAAATTATAGGTTTCTGATGTCAAGAACTTATTTTTTGGGGCGCCTGGGTGGCTCAGTCGTTAAGCATCTCCCTTCGGCTAAGATCATGACCCCAGGGCCCTGGGATCGAGCCCTGCATCGGGCTCCCTGCTCGGCGGGAAGCCTGCTTCTCCCTCTCCCACTCCCCCTGCTTGTGTTCCCTCTCTCTCTGTGTCTCTTTCTGTCAAATAAATAAATAAAATCTTTAAAAAAAAGAACTTATTTTTTCTTTATTTGCAGAGGTCATTCAAGTAAATGGTCAATACATGTTGGTTATCTCATTATTTTCTAATAAGTGTGTCTTCCCATCAAGTAATTACCAGGAAAAGAAACACCAGCATCTACTGGAAAAGCAGAGCTCCACTGTAATATGACCAGGTCCCTGAGCATGGCTAGTCTTAGTTCTTTATTTAGTCTTTGAGACTTAACAAAAATGCAGCCTGACTATAATACACATCAAATAACAAATTGAGTAGGAAGGAACATAAATAATATTGGATTCATAAGCTCCCCTGCTATCGTTGTTTTATACACAGGGCTTAGACTTGATTAGGCAGCACGGGATGATGCAAATGGCCTAACAAATCTCTATTAATTGGGAAGATTTCTCAAAGGATGTTGATTTTAAATCTTCTCTGAAGGAGTTGAGTAAGAATGTTGGAGAAGAGATTTTTCCAGGTGTTGGCTTGTTTCCATAAAGGAACAAGAAACAAAAATGAGGTATTTTGGAGAGGAAATGCACTTTGAGAGTGTAGTGGGAGACCCTGAAGCCTGTAAGCAAGATTACTATGTACGAGTTGTGACCAGTGATGGATTCGGTTAGGGTTTGAGCAACTTGGTGGCTGCTGTGATGGCAATTATATAAGGGAAGCAATTTGTGATGGAAAGCCCAATGAGATGATAAAATGAGTCAGTGTTTCAGCAATGATCATGTTGGTGATGGTAACAGATACACATTATATGGGTCTCGGTTTATAAAATTCTCCCACCTTTTTGTCTTTTAATTTGCACAAAATCCAGTAATTAAGGCAATTACTAAGACCTCTTAAAAGATTCATATGTATAGAACGGCTTATGTCAAAGATTCAGAAATATGTAATGGAGAAGGGAACTGAACCTAGATTTTCTAACATCTGATTCAAGGCTCTTTTGGAGAGAAAATAGCAAAGCTTGCTAATCAAGCAGCTGGGTAAGATGACTTTGCTAAGGTTGGTGATTCATTTATTCCTGTATAATGTAATTATCAACCAGAGAATGCGTTGCTGCCTGTTAGGCTTCTTGATACTTCAAATTTGTCTATTTAGAAATCTGGCCAAAAGAAAACTGAGGAATATCTTAATTATCCTCTGGAAGAAAAAATCAGGGCAAATATCAAAGTTTTTACCTCATGAATTGTTATTGCTGTTATTTTTCCTATTGGTATAAGGACTATTGCAAATGTGCACATTGTATGAATTTTCACCAAGGAAAGCCTCCTAAACAGTATAACCGACAACCTTATTGTGTTAAGCATTGATTCCAATGGCAAGTTTGCCTGAGTGAAGACTAGAGAATCAGACCCGAGCTTGTACAGAGACTACAATTGGACATTTTAGTGTGCAAAAGGCAGGGAAATATCGATGGTTTCAGAGTCCTAAATATATCACCATTTCAAGTAAATTAATAAAGTATGCCTTGAGTTGTAGTTAAATATATGGTCACTTGAGACTATCTATATGTAGCTTCTCTGGGTGTAAGAGAGGAGAAATTGTCATTAAAAATATGCTAACCAACAGTTCCTACCCAGAACACTTTTACTTCTATTTTTAGTTCATGATTTTATCATCAGAATAACTGATAACTGTGCTTTTAGACCCATCCATTCAAGAGAATGATGTTCTTACTGATTAGGATGGTTGCATAGAGGAGATTTGTTGTTGTCTATTCTGAGTGTGAGCTGTGCCAGCCTTGAAATATTTGGTGTAGCGAGAACAGTACATGGTTTATGGGCTCACTCTAATGGTATGCAGTTCCATCCCTCATTTTCCATTGATAGTTAAACCATTAAAGAAACAGTTCACAAGTACCAAATTAAAAGAAGTCGACTTGAATCCACAGCGCATATAAACCATTCTGATTTCCAACTATAATCCGTTCAGATGGCTAAGACTCAGGTTTAATTTGATGATTGGTAAAGGAAGTGCATATCTGGGGCTATCTCCAGCTTAGACCTTCAGTTCAGTAAATATCATCTGCACTTTCTGGCAGACACTATCTGCAATGATGCCCAAATGAGAAAAATCCCCCTCGTCAGTCATACATTTACTAAATGATATTAGAGCAGTTAAAGGGTTCTTAGCATGAATTCACCTCAAGAAGTCCAAAATTAGACTGAATTTTGTGCCGAGAAATAGAAAATGAACTAATTATTCAGCATAGAATGACCAAAAATACTGCAAAAGCATTTCTTGCAATTCCAGAATGTAATGGGGTGTATTGTTCATTATAAAAGATCATTGTTCTGACTAACTTTTCCAAAGTTGTATAAGCTTGAGGCTACTTGTGTTCACAGTCACAGCTTCTGTTATCCACCATGAGCTTAATTCTATGTTACTCTTCTGGAACTTTGTTTTTTATCATGAAGTAATCAGTTAATAATTTATATTTCAGTTCACTGGATTCCAAAACTGATGTTTTGCTGATTATAGAAGCAATATTCAGGAGAAATAACAGATAGGGAAATAGAATTCAATGTGAACAAAAGGCACTTGAAAGAATAAGATGCTATAAATGATATGATTAAAAAAACATTCTGGAATATCCATCTCATTGATACTGTATAAGGATATTTCTGTAGTGACTCAGAGATGCTTGCATGTCCTTATGCACAAAGCTGTTTATTTCATACCAAATTATGAGCTACAGATGATTTTTCAAGTTTTTTTTTCCTCCTAGACATTTAGCAAAACCTGGTCACAAATAAGCTTTGGAGAAGACGATTTTTCTTATTGGTGATTTAGATTGGATCTGAGGAAACAAAGGGTAATTTATAACTTTAATTTTCTAAAAGCATGTGAGTTGAATATGCTAGGATTCAATAATGCTACTGTGATGCTTAACTCCAGCTGTATCTGTCTTTGTGAATGGTGATTAAAAAAGGCAAATTTGCTTACATCTTTCCTTGCTGACACTGAGGTCATTGCTTTATGGGTTTGCTTTCATTTGCTCATCCATAGTAATTTCTATTTTTGGCTACTCTTGCAAAAAATCAGATGCCCTGGATCGAAATAGATATTCTCAGAGTTCATTTGTAACACCAGGCAAAAACTATAGTATATTGGAGAAAAAAAAAAAAAGAAGAAGAAGAAGAAGAGGAAGAGGGATATGGCTGGTTTCATCATAAAACATAACCAATAACATTATGATATTTAACCCGGAGAAAACATTCCACACATTGCTCTTCGTTACCACATAAGAATGCTTTTATAATGGTCATTCCCTGACATGAAGTCTTTATAATATAAAGACATAATTTATTGCCTTACCTGTAACTGAAATAATGACTAAATCATTAAAAAAAAAAAAAAGTCTAGTAGCTCCTTCAGAGTAAATCTTCCACAACTTGCTACAGTGTAATCGTAAGCGTGTTATACAGTATGTTAGCCTGAAGCGAAGTTAAGCTGGCAGATTAGGACTGTAATATAGTATCAGGACGCATAAATCAAGCGTGCTTGCAGATTTCCTTTCACTTACTGCTCCTTCTTACAGTTCAGACAAGTCATAATTACACATCAGTAGGCATTGTGAACAGAGGAATGAGCTACAACATAACGCACAATAAACCCTGTCATATAAAAGCAAACTGGATAAAATAACAGAAGCAATACTCCATTTTACAACATCACACTAAAGAATTACACCGGGCCATTGTGTATTATTCTGATCAATCATGAATCCATCCACAATTGACAGCTCAGTGGGCAAAAATTTACCATTGAAGAATAGTTTCCAGTTTTATTATTTTCTTGTTTGATTATACACATTAAGTACAAGACTGTGTGTGATTCTGAAAAGCCACAGGTACATAATATAACACTGCCCCGCACACATTGCAATTAAATAAATTCTGCTAATGCTCTTTTAAAGCTTTCTTTTATTAGACATGCTTAAAATAATTCATACCGGATGAACTGTAAGTGGTTCTTTATTCGTGTTTTATTAGTATTATAATTTTGAGTAATTATTCAGGTATTCTTGTTACCTTAGACCAAAGAGATGTTGACTCTGAAGTCTTTTCTGTTATTTTCAGGCTTAGATGATATTACCACTAAGCTCAAAGGACCCTCCTTTATCACTAGGTTTGAGTCGAACATTGAAAATGGGATTTAATGAAACATGAGCAAATATTGGTTGTTTCAATTCCAATAAAACATTTAAAAGAACTAATAAATGTAAGGTAATTGTTGACTGCTAATCTAAAATTGCTACTACCAGGCTTATTTTATAGTTGGAGCTCAGCACGTGTTGGGGGGATATATTTTTCACATTACTCATCAAATATAGTTTTGAGAGGAACCAAGGTGTAAAAATCTACTTTATACTTGTAAGAATTTAATTATGGTTAATATATATATGATATCAGAAATATAGAGAGAATAATTTTAGAGCCAAAGAGTAAATTATATTCCTGGAATTTCCTTCCAGATGTTACTGGGTCCACATTTTAACTATTATTTATGTGTACATAAAGGAGATCCTATTGAAGAATGAGTTCAAATAACTACTTTAACTACTTATTATTTTGATTTTTTTTTCTCCATAAGATAGTGTTTCATGGCTATTAGGATTTAGAGAGAAACAAAGGAATGGATGAGAGAATTGAAGTCTGTTGCATGTGATTTAAGCATATTTTTGGCAAACACCAGTGACCTTGGAACCAGGAGGCCTAAGTTGAGGTTTGAGTTGACCTAGGCTCCACCATGTCCTCAAGGGGCAGAGCCATATTTTTCATGTCTATCCACAAAATCTAATACTGTGGGGCATCATTTTCTTTTTATCCAGAAAAAATTCCCTATACCCTTGTTCCCAGAAGAGTCTGTGCTAAACTCTAACATAGCAATTAACTTGTTGCATTATAATTGTATGTTTACTTATCTTTCTTTGAGGTCAGAACAGAGTCTTAACATTCTATATCCATGATTAAAGGGTAGAGCTGATTGACATAGAGTTGAAGCTCAAATATTTGTTTAGTCTTGACTCATAATAATGACCTTAGCAATATTCATTGATGGTGTAGTATGTGCCAGGCACTGTGATAGATGTTTTATAAACTAGATCTCATTTAATCTTCAGAAAAAAAAAAAAAGGATATATTTTACTATTGTCATTCTAATTTTGTGTATGTGGAAACTTCCCAAAGTTACACAGCTACTAAATGAGGACCCAGGATCTTAACCCAGTAGTCCAACTCCAGAGGCCCTCCTGGTATCTATGCCTCACTCCCTATCATCTTGGTCAGTCCCTTAATCTTTATTAATCTTAGTAAATTTAATTTCCCCTTCCATAAAGAGGTTCTGATCAAAATTCTTGAGGTCAAAATTTTATTCTGGGTTAAGCCTTATGCTGGCCACCATGGAACACCATAGGAGTCTGTACTAAGAACATCTCAACATAGGGGCTTGATATGGACAGATTTGCTGCAGCATCTCCTAGGATTTGCTTGCATCTTTCCTTCCTGACACTGAGGATATTGCTTTATGGGTTCGTTTTCATTTACTAGTCATCTAGTGTTTGTTCTGTTCTTTGTTTTGCCTTGTATTTGCTCAGAACTTCTGAAAATCATAGGTAGACTTCTAAAAGGCTAACAAATTATTTCTCTAGTACAGAGGAATGGGTACTCTTTGAGTTCCAGAGTTGAAGCTGCAGATTTTTTGGTAGGATTAAGCCAGAATAATTTCTTACATTATTGGCTTGCTTTATTGAGAACATGGACATGATGGTGTCTTTCCTACCCCAAATAAAATTTAATTGAGATTGGATCCCCAACTAGCCCATTGCGGCTCCATCTGTCAATTAAGTGGGGATAAGAGTAAGAAATTGGTAACCTGGCACTGTGCCCAAATTAAAACACTTGGTTGATCAAGAATTTAACACTTTATCTCTTGGTTGTTACTATTGAAATGAGACCTTAAGGGAATGAGGGACTTCTATGAAAGCACAGAGCCGACCTAGATTTAAGAGAGGCAGAAGACTTCCGAACAGAAATTTTTAAGTGTGTGTGATTAAAATGTCTTCCAGGGGCGCCTGGGTGGCTCAGTTGGTTAAGCGACTGCCTTCGGCTCAGGTCATGATCCTGGAGTCCCGGGATCGAGTCCCACATCGGGCTCCCTGCTCGGCGGGGAGTCTGCTTCTCCCTCTGACCCTCCTCCCTCTCATGCTCTCTGTCTCTCATTCTCTCTCTCGCAAATAAATAAATAAAATCTTTAAAAAAAAAAATAATAAAATGTCTTCCAGTCCAAACATTTCATTTAGTAATTTTCACCTCTTTCCTATTGTGAAGGTTTCCTATCAACCACTAGTAAATAGTCCCATGGAAATGGTAACTTTGTTATATACATTCTTTTATTTGATTAGTTGTATAATGAAATTAACAAAACGTGTCAGAAAATGAGGATAAAAGGAGGGACAAAAAGACCTTATTAGGTTTTATTATCTACAAGCTCAGAAAACAACTCCTAAATAATCGAGAAGCCTCCATCTCTCCTCATACACATACCCACAGTTAATTTATTAGAAATTACACTTAATACTAAGATCAGCAGCTTAAGTTCTGAACTGTTTGACTCTTATCTATTAAGGTGTGGGTCAAGTCAACAATATATGAATTAGTTAGTTAAAATTGACAACAGATCAGACATTTCTTAATAAGGGAACAGAGAAGGTGATGAAGATCTAAATAATCTCAAATGCAGAAAGTGAGTAAAAAGGGATTAGCAGCTTTGTCATGCTGAGAGGTGGCAGAGCATAATTTTGTCTTTAACTTGAAATGTTGCTAACATCAGGAAGAATTAGTATAAAAAGTCTTATATGAGACATCTGTTAACTTGGTCAGCCAAATTAGAAAAAAAATTCTTTGAAATTTCTAAATAGTAATCACTTTTCAATGGGTATCCATGTGGACAGCAAAACTGTATGAAATACAAATATGGTTGAACTTCAACTGTATGAAAAAGACATTTGGGTCATAGAAAATATCTGTTGGAATATATAGATATTGTAATAATGAGTAATTCATAGTTGATTTGCAGTTTGAAGATTATATAAGTATATGCAGCCGTAGGGTTAAAAAGGCTTTTTCTTCTTCATTTATTTTCTCAGAAAATGTTATTATCTAGCCTTTTTAAATAGCAAGTATGCAAATTTCTGATGCTTTATAAATGTTGTACCAAAGAATTCTCGACCAGTCAATTAATTTTTTTTTTGATTGTCAGCAGCTAAGTATCTTGTGAGAATAGTTCTTTTTTTTCTAAGTTGGTTTGTGCAGAGTTCTAACTCCATTTCCTGGAGAAGTCTTTCAGGAATGGGGAAAATAGTGCATCATGTGAAAGGAGATGTTTTCGCGTCTTGGAAGTTTAATGCGTTCTTTTTCCTACCTCTTCTCTCCTTTGTAGCTGAAAAATGGAGGAGAGAAAAACATAGGATAACAGCTTTGGTGTAAAAATTTGGTGTATTAGGAATTACTTGGTATGCATTGAGAATATTTAGTAGGCATTTGAGTTTATATTAATCTCAAACTACCCCCAACTTTTATTTATGTAAACATCTGTAGGTGTAGAAGGCTGAAATTAAATCTCTGAAACATAGAATCTGAATTTTAGGAGGAACACTTGAGAGTCATAGACATATAGATGATAGTTAAAGCCATGAGCCTGAATGAGGCCTTCAAGGGAGTGAATATAGGTCAAAAGGAGAATAGATACCATGATCCAGTCCTATGGCATCCAGCATATTGAGGTTGAGGAGACAAGAAAATCATGAGAGTCTGAGAAGAAGAAAACAGTGAAGTAGGAGGAGAGTGTGGCATCTTGGAGGCCACCAATTGAGGAAAGAGCTTCTAGATGAAGCATGATAGAATCTGAGAACTAGACATTAGACACAGCCATGTGGAGATGAAAGCTGACCTGGACAAAGCAGTGTGTATGGTGTTTCTAATAAAACACCTTATTCAAGTGGGCTTCAGAGAGAATGGGAGTAGAGCATTTGGTGGCAGCAAGCTTCAACAACACTTAAAAGAAAATCTCCTATAAAGGGTAGCAAAGTAGTAACTGGAGTAGTAACTGGAAAGGGAAGTAGGGTTTAGAAAGAGATTAAGCTGGAATAAATACAGCCCGTTCATGTAATCGTGGAAATATGTAGAGAGGGAAAAACTGATGCCTGTAGGAGAGAATTGATGGTATGACATATTGGAGTGAGAGAGGATTAGGTCTAGTGTACAAATGGTGGTTGACTTCAGATAGAAACACTGGTTATATCGATAACTATGCCTATGTCTATATCTATGTTGTTCTATGTATCTACATGTGACATCTATCACACTCATATTAGTAGTAATGGAACTATTGGTTTCAGTTGCCGGTAGGTGGGTAGATGTAGTATTTTGGAGTTTGTGAAAATTTCTTTTTACCACTTCATGTTTCTCAATGGAGTGGGAAGCCTGGTAATCGGTTGAATGTAGGATTGGGGTGGGGGCGGGTAGGCTTTGGGGTAGAGAAAAGGATGCAGTAATCTAGCAGAGTGAGATAAGAAAAGCATAGCACGTTTGTCTGACAACGTTAAGGTCCTTGTTCATGAATTTAAGGCAAGAATAAGTAGCAGGAGCAGGTTGGTTTTGTTTTGTTTTGTTTTGTTTTGTTTTGTTTTGTTTTGTTTGTCCAGCAATGGGCAGGAATAGAGCAGGAAGAGAATTAAATTTACCCACAATTGTCGTTCGCCAGAGAGTACAAAAAGCTGCAAGAGGGGCGAGGGAGTTGGGATTAGAAGCAAGGGAATGATTGCACTGACGGACTTTGGAAATCAAGCTGGTAAGGACTGGGGTGATTTCTTCCAACATCTTCCCTAAGTAGTGTCCTTGGATGTTTTATCCTCTTTGCTGCCACAAGTTATCTGTACGACCCAGTACAGAATGGTCCATTCCCCCATTTTCTTAATAGCCTTCACAGACTACTTATTGTCCTTAGGAGAAATGTCTCAGCGTGGCATTAAACTCCAACTTCAGCTTGTACTTCACTTCCCTACACCCTAGTCCATTCTCATTATTACCCGGTTATGGCACGTTCTTTCAAACAGTGTCTTTTACCCCATCGCTCGCTTTCCTGGAAATGCTTTTTTCTCATGCTTTTAGCCTCTCTTCATCCTGGAAAACCCAAAGAAAATTCATTGTTTTGTAAAACTTGTCTCATTTTATTTCAAGACACAGATAATTCTTCTTTTATTCCTTTTGCAACTGGTTAATATTTTTCAGGACACTCACTTTATATTGTAACCTATTATTGACATGTCTAAATCCCTAGAAGTGGTAATTTTTACAGTTATGGAATAGATCTTATTTATGTTTTCCATTCCTGTTACTCAAATAGTTCCTGGCTTAGAGTTATCAGGAGGAATTTTTATGAATCACTACATGAACAAACAACCTGAAATGGGAACATACAGTGGTGCTTATATCTTTGTAGGCAACGGAGGAGTTTGAATTTAATATGGTAGACACAGGTCTTAATCCAAAAAAGAAATATGAAATATTAGGTAAAAATATGGCAGTTCTGTTTTGGGGAGATTGTGCTATGGTATCTGAGGTAAAAGGGGGAGCATGTCAATTCTAGAAGAAACTAAAACAGACCTGAGAAGTTAGTGCAGAAACATGCCTCTGGGTTAGGAACCCAGCATTCTTGCAGCTATTACCACTGAAAGTTTCTCTAAAGCCCTCATTCAGCCAGATGTGTGAAATTTCCCGAGGTTGTTTTAGCATCAGATACCTTGCCCTTGAGCACGTGTGTGGCTGATTGCCTGTTCACCTGGCAACATTCACGGTCCTTGTTACTGCAGTGTCTCCCATCCGCTGCTCCTCAGCTTCCCTTCAGAAAAGTGGTGGTGAGGATTTCTTGTTCTACGAACAATAGTTGGGGACTATAAGTAAGGTCATGGATATGGATGTCTTTGAAAGTACTAGACAAATGCGAAGCGTTATTAATTGTCTGAAAGGAGAAAAAAATCTGAAATTCTAGTTGTGTTGTGAGAAATGGAAATGTGGGTATGCATTGGCTTTACTTTGTTTATAAATGATTGCTAATTTAATGGGGAAAGTAAATATTTATGTCAAATCTTTTACTTTAGTCCAAAAAATGCACTCAGAAGGGAAATGAATAATTTTAAGCTTAAGATATTGAATAACTATGGAAAATCTGGTAAGAGTACTAATGATTGGAATGTTCCCACGATAACAGTCTTTTTTTTTTTTTTATGGTAAATGAAACCGTTAGCTAACAACATATTGAACTTTTCTCAAATAAGGCAGAGTTTAGGCTTTGAAAGAAATTAGGTTACTCCATACAATGAAATAACCTAAATAAAATTTAAACCGGAAAGAAAGCCAGGGAAGGGAGGTACAGAGAAAGTAAAAGGATGTTTTCCAAAGCTGGAGAATTGATAGGAAAAGAGGAGGGGACAAATGAGCTAAATTGCCCAAGTAAATTCGTTCAGGGCTCTAGGCCTGCAAGGTCGAAAAAAATATGTAGCGATCTGAAAAGCATCCAGTCTGCCTGTGTCGCTTCTGTCAACAGACTCATCATTAGGATGTCATGTGCGGTAATTGCCCGCTAAACTTTTGTGCGCTAGTTGAAAGAGCTGTGACCAACTATAGTTTTGAACCTATAGTCTGGCTGTTTGGGGACTTCCCACTAGGACTGACATATATTTGAGTGAGGTCCTTGATTATGTGTCTGGCATGTCGCATTTTCAACCTAAAATCTTTTAATTCATCTTTGATGTGGCACACATCTTGAAAATAGTAAGAGGTAAAGCAGGAAAGAAGGAAAAATGCTTTCTTTTTGGAACTAAATAAAACATTTAATATGGATAAGAAGAGACAAATGTAACAAGTGAAATTTTTAAAGGGGCCGGTTCTCATTAGGAAATTATGTGAAGAGGGAGTCAATAGAAGAAAATATTTAAGTTTGAAATTATAAACACACACAGTTTTTAAAATACACTTATTTTCCTGTGTGAAATCCTCAGAGAATTTGACATTATTTGATGTAAGGGGTGGAGAACCTGTAAGCAGAGAGCTTTTCAATTACAAACATGTGGAACTTTTGCTAGATCCTATTCTGTGACTCTATCTTATAAATGAGATTGCCTCCAAAGAAAATTTACTGACTAGATGCCTGTGTGCCAGATATGACCACAGCAACGGCGCATTTGTTAACTCTAGTGTTTCAAAAGAAAAAAACCCCAAATTATCACAAATATTTAAAAATTGGAAGATTTCACATTTAAAAACAAAATCTAAATTTCCAGCAAAAAAGTCTTGACAGCAAGTAAGGGGGTTTCATAGCAGCTGTGCTTTCAATGAGGTATCCATTCCCTTGATCCCTGAGCTCTTCCTCACTCCCGGTTGGTCCTACATGGTGCCAATTTCACTCATTTAGGTTCTCTGACTGGCACCTATTGGCATAAATTTGAAACTCCACTTTTCATGGAGTCCTGATCGCCTTTGACGAAATTTGACTTTATAGCTCATGTTGCCACATTAAAACTTCTTTAGCTGCGGGGAGATAAGAGCAAAATTTTAAAGTATCAATTGTAATTGGCACCCCTCCTCAAAAGATTGACTTAGTATTTTAATCATATCAATAGAGTTATTCCTGAAGCAGAAAGCAGGACATTAATCCAGATTATATAATGTAAGACTATTTGTATTGACTAAAAGGACTAAAACACAATCAAAGTTGAAATTAGATCAGCACTTGGCAGTAAGGAAAAGGATCATTTCGACATAAAAAATATCGATTAGAAATGGTGAGATGTAAACAAAGAAAACATCTTAGTAAAATAAATTTTTAAAAGCACCTATATCAAAATCTAGACAGAATAGTTTCAAACACATAGCATAGATTTAAAAACTGCTACTATACCATCTCTAAATAAAATAAAGAAGATTTTTAGAAATATAAAATGATCACATGTTATTTTTTTCCCATTTGAACCAGATTTCTTGGATTAAATTGCTCTTTAAGTTGAATTTGATAAAGATAAAATCCATAAATGCATGCAGAATATATTCATAACAATATTGCACCTTGCGGAAAAAGTAGATGAAGTAGATAATATGATATTTTTTATTGGACCAATAAATAAAAGGCAATTCTCAAGCCCCAAAGTCTCAAGTACATTTTCACTTTAAATGAACACACTCATGAAGCATTTTATTGCAACATTTTCTTGTGGGAATATATAGGTAAAAGGCTGCAAGGATGTGAAAGTGCGTTGTAAACTGTAAAGCTCTATTTAAAAATTCTTCACGTTCCTGGCATACAGCTGGGCCCTGTTGTGACTTCTGTGTCCCGTGATTAACATCTATCTTACAGAATTAAAGTGAATTGTGATGAACATATTTCATCACATGGGAGAAATAATAATTGAACCTATAGTATGACAAAATTGTTGAATTAGCAACAATATTAATAAATATAATGATATGCTCATAACAGCCATTTGCATAATTATTATAGTTATACTTCCAGTTATAGAATTGGATTTCTAATAGCTAACATTTCTTGAGTGCTAACTGTGCACCAGTAAGTACTTCACCTGTATTAACTAATTTAACCCTCATTCAAGCTTAGGAATTTGAAACTATTATTTACATTTTTAAAAAGGGGAAACAGACAAAGAGAGGTGAAGTAACTTCTTTGAGATCACAGAGTGGTGGAGTTGGGATTTGAACCTGCCCCATCTAGCTCTATAGCCTGTTCTCGATTAGGTAGAAAATCTCAAGGTAGGGGATAATGACTTACTATAATGATAAATCCAGTTCTGCCTCCCTCAAAGTGTGTGCCCTCGGCGAAGTTTTTAACTTTTCCATGTCAGAGTTTATCCTTTACAAACAATAAAAGCAAGTCCATAGGTTTGCAATAAATATTACGTTAACGTATAAAAGGCATGCAACAGTGTTAATAGACCCAGGTATTCCAGAATAGGGGGTCATCTTTTGTTACTATTATAGTTTATTAAAATGTTCGCATGGTTATTAATAATCGTAGTAACTGGTTGGCACCTAGCATAATGATTTACAAATAAAAAGATCATTCACTTTTACAAAAAAAGTAGGGAGTACCTTCTTACCTATAAGGTCTTGTTTTTACTGCCAAAAGCAAAAAAAAAAAAAAAAAAAGTTTATAATGCTGTTATAGCATTATACTGGCAAATACATTTTTGGTAGTTGAACAAAATATAGCTACTAGTCTTTCAGAACATAGTCAGTCCTTTAAAAGCTAGTTCTCTGTAGTAAGACACTACTTTCTAAAAGTTCACATTTTATTTGAATAATTATTTTATAGTCATTTTCACATTTGTAAAACAAAGCAATTAAATTAATTTTCCCTAAATACAAATTAATAGACATTAATTATGAAATAAAACTTGCCTGATTATATATGATGGCACTGGCCTTGCAGATTTGTCCCATGCCACAAAAGTATGAGCCAGCAGAGTGGTAATGGCTGGGCAGGGTATTGGGGGTAAAATTGAGGACAGAAAGCCACAGAGAATAGGGCAACCTTCCCCATGTCCCTGTTCAGGTACAGAAATTGAGGGAAGAATGGAAAGTGAGAGACAGTGAGTGAGAGAGAGACAGAGACAGAGAGAGATGGAGAGGAAAGAGAGGTTGAGAAGGGGAAGAGAGAAAAAGAGCTATAGCTGAAAGACATCCCAAATTTATCATAAAGGAATACACACACAGCTTTGCAAGGTGTACCATATGTAAGGACAAAGGGAACACGGAATACTCGAGTGAAAAGTAACGTGCCGGTGAATGGGCCTGGGAGTTGCAAAAAAAGGCAGCAGAGCACAGATGTCTCAGACCAGTGACTGCCCCTCTACTTGATGCCATATGGGACCGTCTCAACATGTTGATGCTACCGTGGAGGAATGGGCAAAACGTGAGCTGAATGAGTTTAAACCTAAATAAAGAGAAAACACTGACATGATTGAATTTACCTGAAACTCATTAGGTTAGATAATCTCTCCTCAGGTTGCATGAGATCTTAAAACTTATATTCTTGACATGTCTGATTATAAATCCCTTGAAAATTACACCTGTCATAGTGTCACTAGAAAATCTGAGTAAATAAAGTGTGAAACAATGATGTCTAAAGATGAGAGTTTTGTGCATGACGTATCATAAAATTCACTTGCAAAAAAATTATTGGTCCTATATACTAAGTAAAAAAAAAAAACAAACAAACCAGAAACCCTATAATTTTAGTTAGTATAAATATATACTGTACCTAGATATAAAACTAACGAAGGATGCAGGGCCCATATGAAGAAAACTGTGTGCTTTTATTGAGAGACTGAAAGTGAAATAAATGGAAGACAAGTGTTTGCTTTTGTATAGAAAGACCACAATATCAAATCTTCCTAATTTAATGCAAGTCCATTCAAGTTATAAATAATTTGTGTCCATCTGGGAAAATGTTCTAAATATTATTTGAAAAAATAATCATGTAATAAAAGCGATGCAATTCTGAAAATAAAAGATGAGTGGGGGAATCTCACTACAAACAATTGAAATATACTAAATGACAATAGTTATCATAGTGAGGAACAGGTTCCAGAATAAAAAAGGGGATGCCCCTGTCATAAAGAAAGCTGGGAAACAAACTCGTGTTGTGTGTGTGGGGGGGGTGTGTGAGTGTGTGTGTGTGTGTGTAATGTATGTCTGTATCATAGATGACAATATCATTTCAAGTCAGTGGTATAAAAAGAGATTTAACAATTGTCAGATAATGATTAACTATCTGGAAAATAAAATGGGATCCCTATTTTACTCTTGGCATCACAGTTATTTTGAGATGGACATGAGAATTAAATGTCAAAAAATAACACTTAGAAGAAACAACAAAAACAGACTGGCGATTTCAGAATCGTAAGGTAAAAAGATTGTTGGTATGATATCACAAATTAATAGACTGATATATTTGATGACATAAAATTTAATTTTTTCCAATTGCCAAAACACAACACAAAACAAAAATCCCACCACAAAGTGAAAGGCAAATGACAAAATGGAATATTTATTACACATTTAATATATCTTGGGTAAACTTTTTAAGGTATAAAGAGGTCCTATAATCAAATAATGACAAAATGAATACAGTAATAGAAAAGTAAGAGAAAACACGAAAAAAGTTCAACTTTCTTTTTTTTTTTTTTAAAGATTTTATTTATTTATTTGAGAGAGAGAGACACAGCGAGAGAGGGAACACAAGCAGGGGGAGTGGGAGAGGGAGAAGCAGGCTCCCCGCAGAGCAGGGAGCCCGATGCGGGACTCGATCCCAGGACCCTGGGATCATGACCTGAGCTGAAGGCAGTCGCTTAACCAACTGAGCCACCCAGGCACCCAAAAGTTCAACTTTCTTATTAAGGAATATATTGGTTTTGGTTTATCAAATTAATGATTTTTATTGATAACATCCATTTTGGTTTTAGGATGAGAAAGTTTATTTTTTATTTTATTTTTTTAAAAGATTTTATTTATTTATTTTGACAGAGAGAGACACAGCGAGAGAGGGAACACAAGCACGGGGAGTGGGAGAGGGAGAAGCAGGCTTCCCGCCGAGCAGGGAGCCCGACGTGGGACTCGATCTCAGGACCCTGGGATCATGACCTGAGCCGAAGGCAGACACTTAACGACTGAGCCACCCAGGCGCCCCGAGAAAGTTTACTTTAATACATTGCCCGTAAAGTAAATTAATATAAACTTTCTGGAGGATAATGTAGTAATATATTTCATAAGGCAGAAAAGAACATAGTTAGTGACCCAGTAATTCCATTATTTTTAAGGAAATAATCAGTTATATAAATGATTTTCATTACACTATTGTTTATGATAACAAAAAAAAAACTTAGAAACAACCTAAATATCCAACAGTAGTGAAACAAATGATAGTATAATCTATAAAATGGAATATCACTAAAAGTGATATTGATCTTTTGACAGAAATTTGTGTGTTATATTACTTTAAAAATAACTTACCAAAATTATATATACACACACAGACACAAAGAATACATATACACATACATATATATGCACTTACATATACACATACATATTTCCTGATATAAGACATGTTTTAAACCTCACATGATAAATAAATTAATATATACATATACACACATATACAGAGTGTATTTATATACATAAATACTATAGCTGTGTATTGCCTTTTATTTGTCATATATATTCACATCATATCTATTCATTTATCTGTATATATGAGTGTATATATTCTCTGATGATATAGACTATAGTTAACCATGATAAATGGTTATCTATACTATATCTATACTATATCTATATCTATAAATGGTTATGTATTCCTATCACACTTACATAATGTGTGATAGGAATAATGATGTAAGTGTGATAGGAATAATGATGATTTTTATATTTTTTATGCTTATCTATATAGTTAAACTTTCCTATAATATGCATATTGCTATGTAATTAAATACATAATGCAAATAATTTGCCTATCATTATCTAGTAACTAACATCTTGGTTCTGTGACATACGTAATCAGTGCAATTCTGATCTGATTTTGTGCTTGGGTGAAAATAAAAGTTCATTCTTCATTTTAATCAACCCTTGCATTAATCCCTGGCAATAGCTGTGTATGTAGGACTGCTCTGTCAGTGATGACCGTGTGGAACGTAACTGGTTTCCCATAGTTGGCATGTTCTTAAAGAACAACCTATTGATAGTGGGCTGTGCTTCATTAGCTTTCTTCAATAAGGTGAGATTTGAAGACCGGGAGAGTTTGTCCCAGCAATGAAGGCCAGTACTATTTTTTCCTCCAAATTTACAATGAGTAGAGCTCTCTGGGTTTATCTTAAATTCTTGGTGAATATTCTCCATTAACGACACACTATCTTTCTTTGACTGCAGTTCATGTCATCCCTGCCTAGTGGGAACCCTAATTTGCTCTAAATTGCCAAAGTGCTCATTATGGAATGCTTAGTAGCTAGAGTTTGTACATAATATTTGAAAATCAACCTTAATTTTTCTGCCTGAGATGAATACTTGGATTTCACAGTAAACATAATCAGAGATTTACAGAAACCTGGTGAACTCTGTTTATTATACTTGCCTGGAATAGCTACAGAAAAGGTCAGAGGTCCAATGTCTTCATGCAGAGACAGATCATGTTCTAGCTGGTTCCGAGGAGGAAAAAAACAGTAGGTGACGCTTTAATGAATGGCTTATCATGTGAAACACACTATGTGATAATAGCAGTGTTGGTAAGACAAGAAGGGAGGTTTTTTTTTTTTCTTCTTTTTTTTTTTTTTTTTGTAAGGGTTTAGTTAGTTTTACATTGCTTTAATGCTTACATCTCAACAGTAGCAGACAAAATGGTTCACTGCAACACTATTAAATTCTTCAGAGTCCTAAACAACTTTGATTTCTTAGACTGGGCTGGAATTCCCTTACTTTTTATTTTATTTTATTTTATTTTATCATTTTATTTCATTTCATTGAAAGCTAACATTTTAGGAATTTAAGTACCTAGGTTAGAACCCTTTTGATTTCTTGAATTATGATTTTCCTGTACTCTTTTCTGTTTGAGTTGGCGGTAAGTAAAGCAAACAGAACAGAAGCCTCCTAGAGATCAAAGTTTTATTGTAAAAAGTGGTCTTACAGTACAAGAGAACTTGCTGGAATGACAGCAGGGATGTGCAAAGGCACTCTCTTCTTTTGTGAGTGCCTTTCTTCAAAATGCAGCAAACCAATGAGAACAGTTAGCTTAGCAAGTCCTCCTGACCTCAGGACACTCTCCTCTCATTCAACCAGTGAAACAAGACTCAGCTCAATGGTTAAAAGAAACTGTTGTGCACCAGTTCCTCTCTGACTTTAATGTACATATGAATAATGTAGAGATTCTGGTTGAGGAGGTCTGTGATTCTGAATTTCTAACAAGCTCTCATGATGGCAATGCAGCTAGTCAGCAGATCATTCTTTGTGTAGCCAGGTGTGTACGAGTGAACAAAAAATTAACAATTGGGAAGATAACTCCAGAGAACAATAGGTCAATAGAACAGAATATAGTGAGAAAAAAGAGGTCCTAATAGAAGAAGAATTTAGTAAATGATAAAGGACAAAGGATCCAGTCCATCATTACTCTTGAGGAAATTCATTAGGTCTTTGATGCAAGGAAAATTGCATTACTGTCTCATACCAATACCAAAGTCATAGCCAGGTGTTTTGAGAAATTTTGTGTAGGGACGCCTGGGTGGCTCAGTCAGTTAAGTGTCTGCCTTTGGCTCAGGTCATGACCCCAGGGTCCTGGGATCGAGTCCCGCATCAGGTTCCTTGCTCAGCGAGGAGCCTGCTTCTCCCTCTGCCTGCCACTCCCACTGCTTGTGCTTTCTCTCTCTCTCTCTCTCTCTAATAAATACATAAAATCTTTTATAAAAAAAAGAAATTTTGTGTAAAATTCAATACTATAAAACAAGTCAACTTATAAAACTATAAAATAAGTATGAACTCAGAATAGGGAAATTCATTTTCAATATAAAACAGAGGGAGAACTCTAAAGAGGAAAAAATTGATATATTTACAACGTACAAGAAAAATTTTTTATATTAAAGTAATTAAAAGATAAATAATAAGCTATGGATATATTTGCAAAGCATAACATCCCTAGTAAAAATTTATTTTGGAAAGTTTCTATTTTCTGATTCAGTAATGATACTTATTTTAGGAAATATTGAAGTATGCATAGAGATGTTTTAATATAGATATTATTTTAAAAAATTATAGTAGTATTAAAAAAGAGAAAATATACAAATTAAGCAATCAGGAATGAGCTAAAAAATCTAGACTATGAGATATTATAGAAATATTGAGCAATAGTTTTAGAAAGTATTTAAAATTATAGGGAATTCTCATGGTTTATTTTTAAATGTAAAATTGTCAAATTCTATCGAATGAATATATACATATATGTATATAATACATGTAATTATGCATATGTGTGGATGGATAGAAGAGAGATACAGATAGATATGAATATATATATATATATCTCCACATGGAGGAAGAAAACATTAATAAAAAGCAGATTTTAACAAATATTTTTCTCTGGTTCGTGATGTTTATTTTATTCTTTCTACCTTTTTTATATTCAAATTTTCTGCAACAAATGCATTATTTTCACAATCATCAAAGGAACTATAGTAATTCTTTTTTTTTTCTTTTTTTAATAAAAGAGGACTGTGAATTCAGGAGGAATGTGCTGTTCATGCCATAACAATTTTAGTCCTGACAAAACCCAGATCAGAGAAGGCCCAGAGCATCCTGTGTCCCCGTAGCCTCTCTTCTGACCCCTAAATAATGCAGAAGTGACTCCAAGGGGAAAGGCAGAGTACAGATTCTTCTTCAGTTTTTATTTGTCAGTGGTAAGCCATGATTAAGTATCTATGATACGTGTAGCACTCAGTTAATACATCTATTTGTAAGAACCTCTTAATGAGTTAGAGTGACAAACTATGAATACTTAGATAACAAAAGCTTTTCAATTTTAGAGTTAAGAACACATTTCCACTTTGAAATGTTTCTCTTTCGCCTATCTAAAAACACAGTGTGTCAATGAAATAAATAGCTTTGATTTAAAGAGAACACAGCATGTAATGGCCACCGTGCATGTATTTTATATAATGCTCCCAAGTCCCTTGTAAAATAGGTGTTTTTGCCCCTACTTTACAGATTCGGCAATTGAAACGTTCAAAATCATAGAGGGAAGGACTCTGTTTGTCTAGGGCTGTAGCCAGTATTCTTTCCTTTATGTTATCTGACCTTTCTTCAGGATTTTTACTTAATAACTAAGGACAAGAGGAGAAGCAAGAAAGAAATGATAAACCATCCTATACTATGGCATTTTATGGATTTGCACCCAGGTGCTTGGGCACTACGGCTTCCAGGGACAGTCTCTCTGATCTCTAAGCCAAAAGGTCCTTGTCTGAACCATGCTTAGGCAGCAGGCATTAACTGAATTATTTCAGGTCTGTTTTCTGGCTGTCGATGTCCCCAGGGAAAAGTGTCCAATGTGTTTTGTGAGCATCAGTCATTTATTAAACTTCTCACACACTTTAGAGAACTAGTAAACAAACAGGAACAAATTGTAAGAGAGGGCACAAATCTTACATGGTGTCCTAATTGTTTAAAAAGAGGTTAAGGAGGTCATGGAAAATGTTTCTTTATTGGGCCAGTTTTTCTGCTTCAGATCATAAGGAAAGAGGTGTGTAGCAGGAGCTCAAATAACTTGAACGTATTCTTCCTCTTACCTCCAAATGATTTTCTCCAAGCAGTAGGGAATTGTTTTTATTTTTGCTTTAATGCCACCTAGTAAAAAGAAGCAGCATTTATTATTTATTTTAATGTGGTAAAAGTTACCTGTGAAGAATGGCACGGGAAGAGTTGAAACGGATACAACACAGGTCGCTTGTTAGCTGAGGTGGAAGAGTTTGAAGCATTTCCTTCAGCACACAGCCTGAACATTTGCGTGCCCTTCATTTTCACCCTTGAATGCTGTGGCTAAGCCTGGTTCTGACCACCTGCTTCAGCAAGAGCATGTTCTGTTGGTGTCAGGTGCTCTTAGAACACTTATCTGCTTTATTTCTAGTAGCAAAATCAAAACTCTATCTAAATCTGCAGATCTTCCTGCTGTTTTCATTGACCCATCACTAACTTCTCTGGATTCTGAAACCCTTCCACCTCAGTTCCACAAACTAGACCAAGGAAATACTTGACACACACATTTGAGTATCCTGCAAATTGAAAAGAAAAACTATACTTTCTAAAAATGTTCTAGTTTTATAGTTTTTGTACTTAAAATATTAAAGTTTTATTAAATTTTATTTATATTAATAGCAACCTGTTAAATATTAATATATAAGAATGTATTTATATGCTATATTAATATACAATCATATGCTACATTATTATAATATAACAAGAATTAGACATTAATTTATTAATTTTAATAATATTTATGAATTTTATGAGAATTCTGTTTTCTATAATCTAAGGAATTATATCCCATCACTTTTATCATATTCTATTCTGCAGAGGCAAGTTATTAGGTCCATCCTACACATGAGGGGCAGAAGTTACACAAGGGCCTGAATACCATGGGGCGGGCATCATTCAGAACCATTTCAAAAGTAACCTCCCCCAGAACAGAAATATGAACATATTTGCAAATGGATGGGGGGTGCATAAGTTTGAGGTAGTTCACATATGATGGCCTCAAATTTATCAGATATGCCCCTCTGAGACTTATGCAGAAAGTGTTGACCAGACGCCTGAAAAAAGATATAAAGATTCGGAATATCTGGTCAGGAAAATAGAAGTTGACTAAGACCAAGAACAAGTAAAGAGTCTTGAAAGTGCTAAGAGATCAACTACGATAAAAACTAGTGAATTTGTTTAGAATCAGTTTATAGAGTTTTGGGGTTTCCTGTAGCAGGACTCATCATCCAAGTATAGGAAGAAGAAATACTGGACTGTAGAACAAATTCATGTTTGGGATCTGTTCTGTGGGCACTATAGAAGAATAAATATAGAATAATGAATAAAAAATAGCCATTGAGAACTGGTGAGAGGGTCTTTGAGTTTGGCACCATGGAGTCTAGGTAAGAAGTCAGTAGAAAAGAGGAAAGATCAACTGATGAAATGGCAGAACAAGAAACTTTAGGGCTCTGTTTGATAGAAGAGCAGTTACTGGAGAAAGGAGCACGGTGTGTTGGGGTGCGTGGCAGACATGGTAGATTGAGTTCATAGGCAAACAGAGGAATGCAAGAGTTCCAGAAGTTTGAGCTGCAGTAAAGTGGTCCTGCAGGGGCCAGAAAATGTGAGTGCATTGAGTGGATCAGACTGATAGAAATGCAAAATTCTTACATTGAGAACATCTCAGCAAAGTTGTTAAATGTAAATTATTTTAGTAACTGAGAATCAGGTATGATACAGTGTAAAGTGCCATATAGACTGATTGATATATTCTTAAAAAAGATGTTGATGAATAGGGTTGATTTTTTTTTTTATCAACAACTTGGAGTTAGTGTGGAAATTACCATACATTTCTGGGGGCAATATTCTGGCCTCCCATCTTACCAACATGATTTTGTAAGTCACACAACCCAATGTTCACTCTGCTTACCTATATAATGGAATTATAGTGACATCACAGAATGATGGTGACAAAATTAAATCATGTCTATATGTTACCTAGAATATGGTAGATCATTGATTCATGATATGATCCTACTTATTTATTGAAAAAAATATATCATCTTGAATTAGGGTAAAAAATCCCAAGCAATAGGGTTCCTGGGTGGCTCAGTCAGTTAAGCATCTGCCTTTGGTTTAGGTCATGATCCCAGGGTCCTGGGATCGAGCCCCACGTTGAGCTCCTGCTGAGCAGGAGCCTGTTTCTTCCTCTCCTTCTGCACCGCCCCCCCCCACAAATAAATATATAAAATATTAAAGAAAATCCCAAGCATGTAGTTGAGCAAAGCAACTTTGAAAATCTATTTTAATTTACAGTGTTATATTACCAAACATAATATAGTCCTCCATGATGCGACCAGTTCTTTCTGTTGGATGTAGAAATGAGCTCTCTTATCTTCAGTCTTCTCCTAAATGTTTACAGACTGTAAGTTTACTCACTCAGGTTGAAGTGCTCTTAGACAAACCAGCTGGCGGTGGAGCCATTTAATAAGCTGAGAAAAACTCTCGGCTAACCAAGGGAGGGTGGGAAAAACCCTTGATGCAGTATAGTACACTGACATAGTGTACACCCTTTGGTATCAAATCCATCTCAGAAGGAAACTGGACTGTCTTTGGTCAGTTTTGCTTTTGAAAAATAAAGCATTGTATGGTACCATGATTTTTTAAGTTTTTTTTTTAAATTTTTTTTCAAGATTTTATTTATTTTTTCAAGATTTTGTAATAAATTCGCTCAGTGCGGAGATTGATCCCAGGACCCCGGATCATGAACTGAGCTGAAGGCAGATGCTTAACCTTCTGAGCCAACCAGGTGCCCTGTTTTTTTTTTTTTTTTTAAAGATTTTATTTATTTATTTGACAGAGAGAGAGATAGCGAGAGCAGGAACACAAGCAGGGGGAGTGGGAGAGGGAGAAGCAGGCTTCCCGCCGAGCAGGGAGCCCGATGTGGGGACTCGATCCCAGGACCCTGGGATCATGACCCGAGCCGAAGGCAGACACTTAACGACTGAGCCACCCAGGCGCCCCTGACTTTTTAAGGCTTTAATCTTTTGCACCAAGTTATGCAGATCATAAGTCTGCCTATGGGAGATCAGTTCTTTTGAATATAAGCTTATTTGGAGGGGGTTGGAAAATAGACAAAACTACTAGAGTGATTTTTGTCATTCTTTCTTCACTTAAACCCCTCTAACGTTCAATTAAAATTTATTGAAAAGAGTTAACATCAGCATGTATAGCTTGTTATCATCTGGATGTGCAGACCACCCCAAATCAAAAAAAAAAAAAAAAAAACACAGAATAGTGGAGTTTTGAACTGATGCATTTTCATCAGTAGTACATTGGAATTGATCAATTTGCCCCAACTTTGTTATAAGGATAAAAACTCATGCACAAAGGGGATTCCCTTAAAGATGTATATGTAATAATAAGTAATGATGTTTCCCAAGCATATTTTTCTTAGCTCATTTAGAAAGAATAGTGGGAATATATTAATTAGACTGAAGACTTCACTGGTGTTAGAAAGGAACTCAAAATTGGTTTTATATATTGAAGCTTGTTTCCCTTTATGTAATAGCATCTACATGAACCATTTAGTCTGGTGGTATAGCTCTGTTCCACACTGCTTTTCAAGGTCCAGGCCTTCTTGCATCTTACTGTTCACCTACCCCTAGCTATTGTTCCTGATCTGTGTGGCTCAAGTTGGCACGAGTGTGTTCATTGGAAAGAGAAAAAGTGTGTAGAGGATACATGGCCACTGTTTATAGGCCCAGCCATGGAAATGGCACACATTACTTTTGTTCACATTGTTAGAACTTAATCTTATAGTTGCACATAGCTGCAAAGGAGGTGGGAAAAATTCAATGAAAAAATGAAAATACAATGGAAAAAATTCAATGAAAAACCCCTGGGAAGCTAGGGCCCATGTTTCTATTACTATGAAGAAAAGGACAAGATATTTTGGTGAGCAAACAGCTCTCTGACTCAAAAGGAGTAAATTAAGCAAGATCAATATTATTTAAATAGCAGTTCCAAATAAATGCAGCAATTTTCCTCCACAAGGTACATAGATAAAGGACTATTTTCTAGGCCATTCTATGGTGTATAATGAAAAGCATGGTTATCAGCGTTGGAAAGACAAGACATTTTTTTATTTTAAAATTTTTCTTTTTTGTAAGAAATTACTTGTCTTACTAGAGCACACTTGTGAGTATTCCCTAAGGAGAAAAACTAAGGGTAGAAAAATAAAAAAAACAAGCAAGCTCATTATTAGAACATATAGACACATTGCAATTATTCTAAGTCATCCATTTATCTATACATAACTTGCAAGTAATGTTAGTACAGTCAATACCAAAAATAAAAGTAACTGCCAAACTCTTCTCTACACTTTTGAACATATATGTAATATTTATGTATTTATAATATATATATACACATATATTTACATATATGTATATACTTTTGTATGTGTGCATATATATTATAATGAGAATTAAATTCCACCCATTACATAATGGCTGGCTTGTACTTTTACAATGTCAAAGACATTTTTAATTTTATGATGGGTGTTAGTTTTATGGGAGGAAAAGGTACAACTATGAAATAATTCTTCCCTCCCATTTTTTCACTTATGGAATATTATCCATGTTTTATACCAAACCTAAGGGTGTGAAATTGAGTAGAGAGGGAGTTATGTGTAAAGCCTAGGACCATTGATCCCCAAGAAACCTAGGGTCCAATCTCTACTTTCTAATTCTGTAACTTTGAGTAAATTAGAAGTAATTTGTCCCCAGGTGGGGATAATCATATTTACATTATAATAGCTCTGAATGAATCAAATGTCATGGCTTATGTAAAGTATACGGTAAGTACTAATTGAAACATAGTTGTTTTAGTTATCTATTGATGTGTTCCAAACCACTCAAGAATCCAGGTCCGTAAAGCAAGTGTTTTTATTATACTTATGATTCTGTGGGTCAGGAATTCAGGTAGGCACAGGCAGAACAGAATGTCTCTGATCCATGAAGCCCACAGCTTCAGTGTAGGTGATTTAAACAGCAGAAATGGGTGTGATAACTTGACTGGGGCCTTACATATGAGCCCTCGGTTCTGGTTGTTTGCTCAGTTTTTTGGTGGTTCTCTACAGGGCGCTGACTGGGGCTGAAATATCCTACATTATTTTTCACCTGCACATCTAGTGTCTGGTCTGGATGGCCAGAACAGCTCGAAACAGGCCAGGCATCCTTCTTTCTCCATGGGACCTCTCCCTGGGGCTAGATTGGCTCCCTCAGAGCATGCAGATCGCAGGGTATCCAGGCTTCATACAGCAGCTGGCTCACTTCAAAGTGAACATTCCAAGAGGCCAAGGTACAAGTTGCCACTTCCGACCTGGTCTCAGCAGGCTTGCAGCATCATTTCTACCGCAGTCCCTGGCTCAGCTCTACTTCAGTGAGAGGAGACACCTCCTGATGAGAAGAGTGGCATACACACATAGACGGCAAGAGTTATTTGGGGTCATTTTTGGAGACTAGCTACTGAACCAATAAAATTATATATGATAGTCCTTTCTGCTGTTTTCAGGTAATATAAATATATAAATGCATTTGTAGCATATATAAATATATCTATATACAATAACTGTTATTTTAATAATAATATAAAATATATAATAAATTCCACATAAATATATAAATATACTGTATATAACATATATGTGTTATAAGTAACATATTTTATGAAATAATTATTAAATGCATTTTATTTTTTTTATTTTTATTATTTTTTTTTATTTATTTATTTTTATTCTCATGTTAATCCCCATACATTACATCATTAGTTTTAGATGAAGTGTTCCATGATTCATTGTTTGTGCATAACACCCAGTGCTCCATGCAGAACGTGCCCTCCTCAATACCCACCACCAGGCTAACCCATCCTCCCACCCCCCTCCCCTCTAGAACCCTCAGTTTGTTTTTCAGAGTCCATAGTCTCTCATGGTTCGTCTACCCCTCCGATTTCCCCCGCTTCATTCTTCCCCTCCCGTTACCTTCTTCTTCTTCTTTTTTTTTTTTTCTTAACATATATTGCATTATTTGTTTCAGAGGTACAGATCTGAGATTCAACAGTCTTGCACAATTCACAGCGCTTACCAGAGCACATACCCTCCCCAGTGTCTATCACCCAGTCACCCCATCCTTCCCACCCCACCCCCCACTCCAGCAACCCTCAGTTTGTTTCCTGAGATTAAGAATTCCTCATATCAGTGAGATCATATGATACATGTCTTTCTCTGTTTGACTTATTTCACTCAACATAATACCCTCCAGTTCCATCCACGTCGTTGCAAATGGCAAGATCTCATTCCTTTTGATGGCTGCATAATATTCCATTGTATATATATACCACATCTTCTTTATCCATTCATCTGTTGATGGACATCTTGGCTCTTTCCACAGTTTGGCTATTGTGGACATTGCTGCTATAAACATCGGGGTGCACATACCCCTTCGGACCCCTACTTTTGTATCTTTGGGGTAAATACCCAGTAGTGCAATTGCTGGATCATATGGTAGCTCTATTTTCAACTTTTTGAGGAACCTCCATACTGTTTTCCAGAGTGGCTGCACCAGCTTGCATTCCCACCAACAGTGTAGGAGGGTTCCCCTTTCTCCGCATCCCAGCCAACATCTGTCATTTCCTGACTTGTTAATTTTAGCCATTCTGACTGGTGTGAGGTGGTATCTCATTGAGGTTTTGATTTGGATTTCCCTGATGCCGAGCGATATTGAGCACTTTTTCATGTGTCTGTTGGCCATTTGGATGTCTTCTTTGGAAAAATGTCTGTTCATGTCTTCTGCCCATTTCTTGATTGGATTCTTTGTTCTTTGGGTGTTGAGTTTGATGAGTTCTTTATAGATTTTGGACACTAGCCCTTTATCTGATATGTCATTTGCAAATATCTTCTCCCATTCTGTTGGTTGTCTTTTGGTTTTGTTGACTGTTTCCTTTGCTGTGCAAAAGCTTTTTATCTTGGTGAAGTCCCAATAGTTCATTTTTGCCCTTGCCTCCCTTGCCTTTGGCGATGTTTCTAGGAAGAAGTTGCTGCGGCTGAGGTCAAAGAGGTTGCTGCCTGTGTTCTCCTTTATGATTTTGATGGAGTCCTGTCTCACATTGAGGTCTTTCAAACATTTGGAGTCTATTTTTGTGTGTGGTATAAGGAAATGGTCCAGTTTCATTCTTCTGCATGTGGCTATCCAATTTTCCCAACACCATTTGTTGAAGAGACTGTCTTTGTTCCATTGGACATTCTTTCCTGCTTTGTCAAAGATGAGTTGACCATAGAGTTGAGGGTCCATTTCTGGGCTCTCTATTCTGTTCCATTGATTTATGTGTCTGTTTTTGTGCCAGTACCATGCTGTCTTGATGATGACAGCTTTGTAATAGAGCTGGAAGTCTGGAATTGTGATGCCGCCGGCTTTGCTTTTCTTTTTCAACATTCCTCTGGCTATGCGGGGTCTTTTCTGGTTCCATACAAATTTTAGGATAATTTGTTCCATTTCTTTGAAAAAAGTGGATGGTATTTTGATGGGGATTGCATTGAATGTGTAGATTGCTCTAGGTAGCATTGACATCTTCACAATATTTGTTCTTCCAATCCATGAGCATGGAACGTTTTTCCATTTCTTTGTGTCTTCCTCAATTTCTTTCATGAGTATTTTATAGTTTTCTGAGTACAGATCCTTTGTCTCTTTGGTTAGATTTATTCCTAGGTATCTTATGGTTTTGGGTGCAATTGTAAATGGGATCGACTCCTTAATTTTTCTTTCTTCTGTCTTGTTGTTGGTGTATAGGAATGCCACTGACTTCTGTGCATTGATTTTATATCCCGCCACTTTACTGAATTCCTGTATGAGTTCTAGCAGTTTTGGGGTGGAGTCTTTTGGGTTTTCCACATAAAGTATCATATCATCTGCAAAGAGTGAGAGTTTGACTTCTTCCTTGCCAATTTGGATGCCTTTGATTTCTTTTTGTTGTCTGATTGCTGTGGCTAGGACTTCCAATACTATGTTGAATAGCAGTGGTGATAGTGGACATCCCTGCCGCGTTCCTGACCTTAGGGGGAAAGCTCCCAGTTTTTCCCCATTGAGAATGATATTCGCTGTAGGTTTTTCATAGATGGCTTTTATGATATTGAGGTATGTACCTTCGATCCCTATACTCTGAAGAGTTTTGATCAAGAAAGGATGCTGTACTTTGTCAAATGCTTTTTCTGCATCTATTGAGAGGATCATGATTCTTGTTCTTTCTTTTGTTAATGTATTGTATCACATTGATTGATTTGCGGATGTTGAACCAACCTTGCAGCCCAGGGATAAATCCCACTTGGTCATGGTGAATAATCCTTTTAATGTACTGTTGGATCCTATTGGCTAGTATTTTGGTGAGAATTTTTGCATCCATGTTCATCAGGGATATTGGTCTGTAATTCTCCTTTTTGATGGGGTCTTTGTCTGGTTTTGGGATCAAGGTAATGCTGGCCTCATAAAATGAGTTTGGAAGTTTTCCTTCCATTTCTATTTTTTGGAACAGTTTCAGAAGAATAGGTATTAATTCTTCTTGAAATGTTTGGTAGAATTCCCCTGGGAAGCCATCTGGCCCTGGGCTTTTGTTTTTTGGGAGATTTTTGATGACTGCTTCAATTTCCTTAGTGGTTATAGGTCTGTTCAGGTTTTCTATTTCATCCTGGTTCAGTTTTGGTAGTTGGTACATCTCTAGGAATGCATCCATTTCTTCCAGGTTATTTAATTTGCTGGCATAGAGTTGCTCATAATATGTTCTTATAATTGTTTGTATTTCTTTGGTGTTGGTTGTGATCTCTCCTCTTTCATTCATGATTTTGTTGATTTGGGTCATTTCTCTTCTCTTTTTGATAAGTCTGGCCAGGGGTTTATCAATCTTGTTAATTCTTTCAAAGAACCAGCTCCTAGTTTCGTTGATCTGTTCTACTGTTCTTTTAGTTTCTATTTCATTGATTTCTGCTCTGATCTTTATGATTTCTCTTCTCCTGCTGGGTTTAGGCTTTATTTGCTGTTCTTTCTCCAGCTCCTTTAGGTGTAGGGTTAGGTTGTGTACTTGAGACCTTTCTTGCTTCTTGAGAAAGGATCGTATTGCTATATACTTTCCTCTTAGGACTGCCTTTGCTGCATCCCAAAGATTTTGAATAGTTGTGTTTTCATTTTCATTGGTTTCCATGTATTTTTTTAATTCTTCTTTAATTTCCTGGTTGACCCATTCGTTCTTCAGTAGGATGCTCTTTAGCCTCCATGTATTTGAGTTCTTTCTGACTTTTGTCTTGTGATTGAGCTCTAGTTTCAAAGCATTGTGGTCTGAAAATAGGCAGGGAATGATTCCAATCTTTTGGTACCGGTTGAGACCTGATTTATGACCTAGGATGTGATCTATTCTGGAGAATGTTCCATGGGCACTAGAGAAGAATGTGTATTCCGTTGCTTTGGGGTGGAATGTTCTGAATATGTCTGTGAAGTCCATTTGGTCCAGTGTGTCATTTAAAGTCTTTATTTCCTTGTTGATCTTTTGCTTAGACGATCTGTCCATTTCAGTGAGGGGGGTGTTAAAGTCCCCCACTATTATTGTATTGTTGTCGATGTGTTTCTTTGCTTTTGTTATTAATTGGCTTATATAATTGGTTGCTCCCATGTTAGGGGCATAGATATTTACAATTGTTAGATCTTCTTGTTGGATAGATCCTTTAAGTATGATATAGTGTCCTTCCTCATCTCTTATTACAGTCTTTGGTTTAAAATCTAATTTGTCTGATATAAGGATTCCCACCCCAGCTTTCTTTTGGTGTCCATTAGCATGGTAAATGGTTTTCCACCCCCTCACTTTCAATCTGGGGCTGTCTTTGGGTCGAAAATGAGTCTCTTGCAGACAGCATATCAATGGGTCTTGTTTTTTAATCCAGTCTGATAGCCTGTGTCTTTTGATTGGGGCATTGAGCCCATTTACATTCAGGGTAACTATTGAAAGATAGGAATTTAGTGCCATTGTATTGCCTGTAAGGTGACTGTTACCATATATTGTCTGTGTTCCTTTCTGGTCTATGTTACTTTTAGGCTCTCTCTTTGCTTAGAGGACCCCTTTCAAGATTTCCTGTAGGGCTGGTTTTGTGTTTGCAAATTCCTTTAGTTTTTGTTTGTCCTGGAAGCTTTTTATCTCTCCTTCAATTTTCAATGACAGCCTAGCTGGATATAGTATTCTTGGCTGCATATTTTTCTCATTTAGTGCTCTGAATATATCCTGCCAGTCCTTTCTGGCCTGCCAGGTCTCTGTGGATAGGTCTATTGCCAATCTAATGTTTCTACCCTTGTAGGTTACATATCTCTTCTCCCGAGCTGCTTTCAGGATTTTCTCTTTGTCTATGAGACCCGTAAGTTTCACTATTAGATGTCGGGGTGTTGACCTATTTTTATTGATTTTGAGAGGGGTTCTTTGTGCTTCCTGGATTTTCATGCCTGTTTCCTTCCCCAAATTAGGGAAGTTCTCTGCTATAATTTGCTCCATTATACCTTCTGCCCCTCTCTCTCTTTCTTCTTCTTCTGGGATCCCAATTATTCTAATGTTGTTTCCTCTTATGGTATCGCTTATCTCTCGAATTCTGCCCTCGTGATCCAGTAGTTGTTTATCTCTCTTTTTCTCAGTTTCTTTATTTTCCATCATTTCATCTTCTATATTACTGATTCTCTCTTCTGCCTCATTTATTCTAGCAGTTAGCGCCCCCATTTTTGATTGCACCTCGTTAATAGCCTTTTTGATTTCTACTTGGTTGGATTTTAGTTCTTTTACTTCTCCAGAAAGGGTTTCTCTAATAACTTCCATATTTTTTTCAAGCCCAGCTAGTATCTTTAAAGTGATGATTCTGAAATCTAGATCTGACATCGTACTAATGTCCGTATTGAGTAGGTCCCTGGCAGTCGGTACTACCTCTTGTTCTTTTTGTTGAGGTGATTTTTTCCGTCTTGTCATTTTGTGCAGAGGAGAATAGATTAATGAGAGAACAAAATGCTAGCAGAGTAACAACATCCCCAGAAAGTATACTCTAAACAAATCAGAAAAAACCTGAAGCAGTGGGAAAAGAAAGGGAAAGAGAGAAAAAAGAAAAAGAAAAAAAAGAAAAAGATAAAGATAAAAACAAAAACAAACAAAACAAAACAACAACAACAAAAAAACCAGAATGTGATCAAATATGATCAGGCTGGTATATAGATCAGTGCCACACACTAGATTTGGGGTGTATTTTGGTCTTTTAGAAGAAAGTGCCTCCCAAAATTTTAAAGAAAGAAAAACTTATATATGTACAAAAATAAGGGTTGATATGATGAAGGGATGGAATATGACTGTAAAGATGGAAATTATAAAAAATTTTATAAAAGGAATTGATAAGAAGTTGTTTGAAAAAAGAAAGAAGAGGATTTAAAAAAAGAAAAAAAAAAAGGGAGAGGATGTGAGCAGGCAGGGGAATAGAAAACACCATATACTAGAGATTTAGGGTATATTTTGATCTGTTAGAAGAAACTATCTCAAAATTTTAAAGAGAGAACAACTTATATATATAAGCCAAAAATACGGGTAACTACTATGAAGGGATAGAATATGACTCTAAAAAAGAAAAATAAATTTTTTTTTTTTTTAAAAAATGGATTGATAAGATGTTGGTTGAAAAAGGGAAAAAGAAAAATTCAAAAAGAAAAAAAAAGAAAAAAGACAGTTAAAAAAAAATTAACTTTGAAAGACTACAGAATCATGGTAAAAAAGCCATGAATTCTATGTGCAGTAGTCCCCTAGAGCTGGAGTTCTACCGTTCTCATTGATGGGTAAACTTGGTCTTGGCTGGCTGTTCTCGCTGATCTTCTGGGGAGGGGCCTGTTGCCGTGGTTTCCAAATGTCTTTGCCGGAGGCAGAATTGCCCGGCCCTTGCCCCCTCCCAGCTACGTAATCTGCTCAGGTTTGCTCTCTGGGGCTTTTGTTCCCTGCGAGCTTTCCGTACAGCTTTGGAGGCGGAGAGTGAAAATGGTGGCCTCCCAATCTCCGCCACGGAGGAGCCGAGAACTTGGGGCCCCGCTCCTCAGTGAGCCCCCAGAGAAAAGCCATCAGTCACTACCGTCTCCCCGGTCTCCAGCCGCACTCCATGCTCACCCGGCCTGTGACCGCGCATTTCTATCTCTGGCACCCGACTCTAGGTGGAGTCTCCAAACCCAGCAGATCCCTGCGGCGCACTCCCGCGCGGCTCCTCCCGGGGGAGGAAGGTGAGTCTCCCCGGATCTGCCGCTTGTTGGGTCCCTGCTGGAGGAGCAGGGGACCGACTGTGCCGTGGATCACGGTTTATGGCCACCCCGAGCTGAGAGCCCGCGCCTGGGCTCCGCCTCTGCAGCCGGCTTCCCTGCTCCGATACCTGGGAGCTCTGCCACACTCAGGCACCCCCGGTCTTTCTGTGACCCGTGGGTCCTGAGACCACACTGTCCCGGAGGGGTCCACCCCCCCGCTTAGCCACCAGAGTGACGTCCCTCAGTGGAGCAGACTTTTAAAAGTTCCGATTTTGTGCTCCGCGGCTCTATCACTTGCCAGAGGTGGCCGACGGAGGCCCCTCCCCCGCCGTCTATCCTCCCGAATATCGCCTCGGATTCACTTCTCCGCACGTCCTACCTTCCAGAAAGTGGTCGCTTTTCTGATGAGAGAGTTGTTGCTCTTCTTTTCTTCGATCTCCATTATTCTTCACAAGTATACAGGTCATGAAAGATCAGGAAAGATGTAGGACCTTCCCCACACAGGTGGAGAGTAAGCAGCCATGACAAGTAGGTAACATGGGATCCCACATTGGATCTAGATCGCTGGTTGATTAGAACAGGATGTAACTCAGATGATGAGATGCAGAGGGCCAGGTGGGCACTTCTTTCCCCAAACCTCCACGTGTGTTCCTAAATGCATTTTAAATAATAAATGTAAATAAACTATTAAATGCATAATTATTAAATAAATAATTATATTTATTATTTCATTAAATGCAATATTTTACTTATATAAAAAATAAATATAAGTATAATATAAATATAAATGTATTATACCACTATAACCTGCTTCACAAACTTGAGTGATAGTTACAGACTCATCTCCTTTTAAGATTGAAATGAGTTTCACAGGTTCCCATCTATCCAACTGGTAGGGCACAATTATATTTTAGTTCTCTCCTTTCAAATAGTCTATGAACCCCCAGAGATTACTCAGTCTGAAGAAATCTGTCTTAGTTTCAAATGCCAAGGGGAAAGACTACTGGAGAAACTGACCTGTCCACCCATGGGCCCAGTTTTCTGTTATGCCTATTTTGACTACAACATACACATCCCCATTGGGAACTGGTTCAACATAATTTGCAGTACCTTGTCTACTGTTGTCATGATGCCTTTTCAGACTTAGGAGGTTGTTTCTACCACCTCATGATTCCTGCACATTCCCACTTCAACTAAGAACTATACAGATTAGGGGTGCCATGTTTATGGAGGTTTACAGCTCTCGGATGCTTTTTCCTGCTCAGTCACAGTTTCTATAGATGACTTCAGGCTTCAGGCACATACAATGTAAAGACAAGTGCCGTCTACTACATGTCCCTGACTAACTTAGGGTCTAAATCCACAAGGGGATTCTACTTGGCTCATTAAGTGTTTGCCCATACATTAGACAACATTTAAAAACCAGATTTCTCATAAAAGTTCAGGTTTCTGGTTTATCTTTAACAGTTAGATCAGACAATATTTGATCCCCATTCCTACAAGGCAACTGAGGACCAGCCGTCTTCTGACTGGGGGTTTTGCACACTTGCTCTCTTCACTGGTCTTTATTGTCCAGGTACTTCTGATTGCCAGTGATCTGGTCTCTGATATTGAGGGTCGGTCTCAAAGTCGTATTTGTCCTTTCCTTCATGGCAATGATTCTGAAAGTGTGGTGTGGGAAGTCTGGGGGCCTGAGATCCTGTCTGGGTTGGCTCTGAGGCAAAAAAATTATTTTTGTAATGATACTAAGACATTACTTGACTTTTTAATTTTCATTCTCTCACAAAGTACTGCATAATTTTCTACTGTGCATTTTAGAGACCTGCATGACTCAATGAACCAATATTTTCCAGATGACTGATGCACAATGTTACAAAATCATGGGTAAAATTTTCATTCAAAATGCACAATAGATCAATCAGTATTAATGTAAGAGAGTACAGTAAGTTCTTTGATATTGTTTCAGAGTCCCCATTGCAGCTCATTTTTAAGAAACTACTACTTGTTGGGTTTTGTTATCTCAAAATATATCCAAATTATATTTAAAAACTTTGAAATTACACCTCTGTTTTCCAGCAACGTAGCTGTGAGAGGTAGTTTTCTTCATATACTTCAACTGAAATAGCACATCTCAGATTGAAAGCAGAGCCAAGATGAGAATTGATCTGTCTTTTTTCAGATATTAAAGATATCTGCTAAATGTAAAAGATGTCACTCATCTCAATTTTCTTTATTTTGAAAAAAATATGTTTTTAATAAAATATGCAATTTATGTTCACAGGTATAACATTATTATTTTAAATTGATAAGTAAATAAATATTTTTAGATATCTCTATTTTTACAACTAACATGATAAATGTTGAGAGATATAATTCATATAATCAAAAGCTCTTTAAGGGGCATCAATAAAATTAAAAGTCTAAATGGATCCTGAGGCTAAATGTTTGAGAACCACTGCCTCTTCACAGTGCACATTCAGAATTCAGAGTCACTGAAAATAATCAGGAGGATGGGGTCAGAGCTCCACAGAACACTTTCTCCCAGGAGTCCTTGCTTCTGTGCAAATGAGGGAGCAGCTCTGGGAGAGGTGTTAGGATGCAGTCACAGGCTTTTTTGTAACACTGCCTGGGAGTGGCTGCCTAGTGCTGTTTATATTTGCATAAGCAAGATGCCACAGTGAGTGATTTTTCAGAGACAGAAATACCCTGCTCTAAATAGAGAAAATTTGTAAATGGCAGCTTCTCTCCATGAAGTTTCATCTAACCACCCCTACCCCCAGCTCCTACTCATCAGTCTTGCTAATGACAAGTTACCAAGATAAACTTAACCAAAATCAAAATGACTGACCAAGTCATCAAAGAATTTTTCTCCGTTAAGAATGGCAAAGTTAATGTTTAATTATGTAGGCAAATAATAATTTCCCAAATACATGTTGATCAATTGTTAGCTTTTAACTAACGTAAACAAAGTGATCTCCATTTTTACAAAAATATCCATGATTCAATATATATGGATATCACTCATAATATGTAGAACTAACCACTTAATAAGAAATTAAAGATTTTTGTGTATTTGGTCATTTATGTTTTGACTATTTGTATAAGTTATATGTATTTAATATTTTACATTATATATAGATATACATAACATTTTACAACAATAACTCTGAATACAAGTTATTGCTTTGACTTCAGATATGGCATTAAAAATACTTGACAAACCAAAAAAATTGTTTTTTTTGACATATCACAATGATGTAACCAGAGTTCTGTGTGAATGGAAATCTTAAAATTTGTTTTCACAAAGCAAAAATTAGGTAAAGAAAATAGAAGCTGCTGTTCATAGTTATACTTTGCCTATAAACACCAGCTAATTTTTGCATCATCTGTATGACTGAAGGTTAGGTTGGAAATGTAGGTGCTTAAGTTCCCTGTTCAGTACGTATTTCTAGTTTGTTTATTACTTTACATATCTGTTCATTTAGATAATTATCTGACACCTGCTCATGGCAGATTGTTTTGACAGATTATATTGGCTGAGATCAGTTTGTCACCTGCCATCTGTCCAGTAAAGGTGAGTTCAACAAGCTGGCAATTTCTAGGCAATCGTAAAAGATCCTTTTTTAATGAGTTAGAATTTTCTTTATCCTTAAGGAGGCATTTACCAAAGACAAATGTATTGACAAATATTAAGAGACACATTACCTTTATTCTTTATCAGGGTATTCTTTTATCTGAAATGCTGGTTTGAACATTATTTGGATTTAATCAGAAGGAGCATACTATATTAAAACAGAGTATGTTGGTTTTAAATTAAGAATGCAATTTGGTTGGTATCTTGAACAGCTTTGAATAGCATTATTTCCTCATCTTTTTTTGGTGGAGTTTTGACACTTGAGCAAACTCTAAATATCTCAAATTGAAAAGCATATTTTTAAAGCACATATACAATACTGTATATATCATTATAAAATTAGAGAAACTCTATTATTATAGATTTTTTGAATCCATAAAAAATAAACAACATTATTAAAAAAAAAAAATCTTAAAAAAAAAAAAAATAAATAAACAACATTCAATGAGGGAAAGGATAGTCAGTTACTCAGTGTCTCACTGTATAATAAATAAAACCATTTCTTAAGAGTGGCGATAATTATTTAAGATTATTTTGAAATAAAATAGGAATTTAAAGAAACCTTGAAAGTCAACTATAAAACACATAAACCAAAAGAGAAAATCAGCTTTTCTTTCTTAAAATGAGCCAATATTTCTATTTTTAATCAAAGGAGTAATTAATTCTAGAAGAAATAGTGGTAAATTTATTTTCATTTTTTCTTTTGCTTTTGTAAAATTATTTAACCAATGTCACCTGAATACTTACCATGTGTCAGGCATTTCCCCAATTTCCCCTATTCAGCAAGACAGACCTGGTTTCTGTCTTATGCCACTTAAGGTCTAGCTTTAAATCTTGCCCCAAAGTAGTCAAACTATGAGCTCCCACCCATGCTTCTAACTATTATTATTTGAATACATACATTTTTATGGTTATATGAATTGGCCAGTAATAATTGTGAAGCCTGTGTTGAAAGCAAAATAGAACATCTTGAGACATTTAAAAATATCTAGTGGCTTGTGGAGTGACCTATACTTTGGATATATATTTATTGGAGAAAAGAGGACCAGGGTTTTTGCTACCCTGTAAATTCTGCCTAGTTATCTGGCATGATAGGAATTTTTCACAGACTGTTCTGAGAAAGTAGTCCAGCACTATTTTAGAGTACTCTATTGGACTGTGGGGAGTTCAGAATAGGAAAAAAAAAAAGAAAGAAGAAAAGAAAGGAAGAAAGAAACAGGGCAAGTCCTTAAAGACCTTCTGATATAATGGGAACACAGCACCAACATAAATATATGGATATAAACACAAGTGACTCCAAGAAATAAATATACACAATCAACTGCTGGACCAAAGGCTCTCTCAAGGGCCTCTTTGTGCTATATGATCTCATGATTTGTTGAACTGTAGCTTTCTAGAGGAATATACAAAAATCTTAGAGTTCCAAGGGGCATGAAGTTTGAATATGTGGGAGTCTTCAGAGCTCCTGTGGAAAAGTTTCATCAAAGAATTGAGACTTAGGTCGTATATATCACAAGCACAGCATCACACTCACTGGAAGCACAGCCAAATTGCCATCATGTAGACATTAGTAAAAGAATGAAAAATACAACAAACTGGATCACTGTCTACATGGCATGGAAGAATTGCTCAACTAATTTTTTTGATTGATGTGACCAGTTGTTTTGGCACTATGTCAAGACTGAATCATACACAAGTGCTCAACATGAGTCATTACAGATTCCAAAGATGCTCAGATTCCAATGTGGCTACAATCTGAAATGTAGGATTAGATACATTTTATAATGAATCTGTTGACTTTTTAAAAATCTGACCAATCATAAGAACTTTGTTTCTTTGATTTGAAAAATCATTTCCCTTTAAAACTTAAGCCACATCCTCATTACCTTATTCTATGACTGTATGAAATATTCTATTTTTATGAAAGAGAAGACTGCATAAAATTTTGTACTGTATGCATTACACAAAATAGCTTTATCTGGACAAATTTTATTTTTTTCTAATAAACAACCTGGCATAAAATAAGTGGGATGATGACAAATTCTTTTTGAAATGTAGCACTTGGGGACAGTGACATTGACTGAGGAGAGGAGTAGCTGTGCTATATGGGACAAGGGGGTATAAAGGAAAACACACACTAGAGGTGACTTCAGTTTATTTTAAATGGCACACATTTGAAGTAATCTCAGAAAAGAAAGGGACTCTAAATCTTCCAAGCTAAAAGGAACAAACAGAAAGAAGTAACTGTATACAAAAAATGGGAATCATGCTTGTTCCTGAGTCAGGCAAGTTAAAATAAGAGGATTCAAGTTCAAGAACAGAAGATGATTTACGAAGGAAGCCAGCCTCAGTTGGTCATGTCCACCTTCCTTAGGTGGGGACAGAACTATTAACAGCATCAAGCAGATTTAGAAAGACAGCATTGGATATAGTATATACTAAGTATAGTCTTTAATTGGCAGGGGGCACTCCTTCTAATCTCAAATAATTTCATAAAAATTTGTTCAAATTTATCAGTGATTACATATTGATAAACATTACACATCTAATGATAAAACTAGTAACATACTGGACTATCCATGGGAATGAAATCAGGAATTCTGACTTAATGACCATTGAGGAACCTGAGTAGATTACTTTTTTTTTTAAGATTATTTATTTATTTATTTGACAGAGAGAGAGAGAGAGGGAAAGAGCACGAGCCAGGGGGAGAGGCAGAAGGAGAAGCAGACTCCCTGCTGAGCAGCGAGCCCAATGTGGGGCTAGATCCAGGAACCCTGTGATCATGACCTGAGAGGAAGGCAGATGCTCAACCAGCTGAGCCACCCAAGCGCCCCCAGCCCCAAGTAGATTACTTAATGCAACTTTCTTCTTGTTGATTTGGGGACACTGAGACTCAAGGAGATCAAGTAACAAATTCACACAATGCTGGCAGTGTAAGGAAAGGCTTTAGAGTCCTGGTCAGGTGTTCTTTTCATTCAGTGCATGTAAACAACCTAAAAATTAATGTTGACTTTTAACTACTGATTTTGACATATCAGCATTATAGATAACTTCTGCTAAGTGTTCTTTATATGAGGAACTACTTTTGTCAATTTTTTATATTAATTTTTAAGCACTAACACAATTTCTGGGTTTCTTGAAGCTGATTAACTTGAAAGTTTATAGTAAGCAGAATTAAAAATAGGGGTTTTAAAAGAGAGATCTTTTAAATGGGGGTTTTAAAAGACAGATCTTTTAAAATGAAGCATAGAGTCTGTGTATTTAGACTATAAGCCAGGTTCCTAGTACTACCAATGGCTGCTTAGCTGTGAATTACCTAGTTCTCCCTTATTTCAATTGATTCACAAAGGCTTTTTCTTGTCCACTCTTTTTTTTTCTCATTCATATTACTATTTCTCCATTGCCTTCCCCCTCTTCTCCATATACATTTTCATGAAACAAACTGGCTAAATTCCAATGATAGTGTAGTGACCAATCTATAGCAAGAGGATATATGGCCGCTAAGCTCACTTCATTTACTTCTAAAAATGTCAAGGGCACAGTTTATTTCTTTAGCTCAAAGAAATGCTTGATAAAGATGGTTGGAAATGCACGCATGATTTTAAAATAATATATTATATAAACATACCGTGGCTTTAAAAAACTAATAACATATGTATGATGATTTATGTTTAGTAGGAAATTTGCAATTAGCACAAGGTCATGTGCATAAGCAGGCAAATGATACTTAAAGTTTCATGTTGCAATATCTAATATTATCTAATATCTAATAGTAAAAATATGAGTTGAATTTGTTTAGATTTAAAGTTTTAAAAATCTGATTTCATGGTATTTCATGGTCCCATCATCACCATTGCTTTATTCCATGTATTCTTGATGACATCAAGAGATGTGTTCATTCAGAAATATTTAAGATACATTATGTGCTCAGAGATTATACTGGGAGCTATAAGGATATGCAAAGGAAACATAAATATATTTTATTCAAGACCAGAGTAAGACTGTCAGAATGTATTGTGTGCATGGAGGACAGGTATTTTTCAAAAGAATAAAGACTTGGCCTCTTGGCTCATGTCCTTCCTCACTCCTCCTTCCACAGACTGAATGTTTGTGTCCCTTCAAAATTCATATGCAGAAACCTAATTCCAAATGTGACGGTGTTTGGAGGTGGAACCTTTGGGAGATGATTAGGTCATGAGGGTGGAGCCCTCATAAATGAGGTTAGTGCCTTTATAAAGAAGATTTCTGAGAGTTCCCTGGCCCCTTCTGCCGTGTGAGGACACAGAGAAAAGCCAGCTGCCTGTGAATCAGGCTCTCACCAGATATAGCATCTGTTAGTGCCTTGATCTTGGCCTTTCCAGCCTCCGGAACTGTGAGAAATAAATGTTAGTTGTTCAAGCCATCCGGTCCGGTATTTTGTTATAAAATTCTGAATGGACTAAAATATCGCTTTAAGTGAGGAAGGCTGATTTATCTAAATAGTGAATTGGAAATTGAAAAGAAGCTACAAACCTACCTTAGATCCAACTGTCTTCTTACTTTGGGATTCAAGAATTTTGCAGGGGAAAGCCCGTACTGTGAGAAGGAGTGTGTATGTGTGGGGGTGGGGGGAGGGCACACTTGTGAATGTGATAGGCTGAATTTAATACAGAGTTGAAATAATAATCTCACCAGAGCAATTCTCTGAAATCATCTTTAATTAGTAATATAAATGACAATTGCATCTCTATTTGACTGAACCTCAAAAATTATAAGAGGGGATGTTATTAATATAGTTAAAAGTCATAAGTGAAGGATTATGGTGATATAAAAAGATAGCTTACTTCAAATGGAGATATTCATAGACAATCTCATGGAGGAAGTAGCATCTGAGTTGAACTTGGAAGAATAGGTGGAATTTAGACATAATGAAGATTGGTGAATGATAAGGATAAAAACACAAAGAGTGTGTAGGAAATAAAAGGAGAACAAGCAAAGAAATTTGATAGGACTGGGTTTGTAAAATTTGCTTCAGCTGTGTTGGTCTCTCAGGAAATGTGTTTCTCCTTCCATTTGTTCAGGTCAAAAAAAAAAGGGGGGGTAGTCATCCAGTCATCCTTGAATTTTTTCCTCATATAACACACATCCAACCTGTCAGTAAATATGTCCATTCTAACTTCAAAATATATCCAGAATCCAACTCTTTCTCAGTCTCTCTACTAGTTTACAACCCCAAAGCCTTCCTGTCTTATTAGAGAAAAATGACAAATTTTTAATGACCAGCAATCCAAATCCACATGATTTGGATTCTGTTATCGCTCCAGTTCATCTTTTTTGAATGTCCCCTTCTCTTGGAATAGCCAGGCTAGTCTCTTTTTGTCAACCAGGCAGTGGCCCCAGGACCTTTACATTGCAGGTTTCTCTGCTTAGGACACTCCTCCCACAGAATTTTCAATGGCTTGCTCTCTTATCTGGTTTAGGACTCTGCCCAAATTTCACCTTATCAGTAAGGTCATCCCCGACAACCCTATTTAAATCAGCGGCTCTGGCCCCTGTCCTCACTCCATTCTCCCTCACTCCTCTTGTCTGGCTTACTTTACTTGAGAGTACCTACCACAAGCCATTTCAAACAAGCGAGACTAGACCCTGCTGTGGCAACTAGAGACCCTCAAACCTGAGGCTCTTACAGCAACATGCTGCAAATCCATACAGGTCACTTGTGGCTCCACTGTTTGCAATCTTCGCCCTGGGACCAGGATAATAAATAACATCTATATGGAAACACTGCTCGTTGTTTTGCCAGAGGAAAATGAAAAAATTGGTGAACCATAAGCTGACTCTTAAAGCTTTTTCCTGGAAGTGACCCATCTCTTTTTCAAATACATTTCATACTGTTCAAAGCAAGAAATACAGTTGAAACTGGTATCAGTGAGGGGATGAAATATGATTCTCATGCACCGCATGGCATTGGAATATTTGGCAACTAGTTTTATAAGCCACCCCATTATGTAACATAATCTATGCTGTTTGCTTGGTCATTACCTGTTTCACTTTATGTCTTAGATAAGGTTCCTTTGAAATGTACTCTGAAGTGGAGACTGTGTTTAGAAAGTGAATGTTCTTTGCAAATATACCTGTGCAGAAGTGAGGAAGGCAGGACTGGGCAGAGGGAAATACTGACCTGTAGTATGGTTGCAACTGAATCCTCAGTCCACCCCACAAAGTGTTCTGGAGCTCGGCAGGCCCTTTGGGGTTGTCTCAAATTGAAGCTAGGGGGCCAGGCCTTTGCATTTCCACATCTGATGGCCATTGGCTGCAAGCATCTTCCAAAAGGGAATGGGCCTTTGCTCAAGGGAGCTCCCTGTCATAGAGCACAACTGCCAACCAGGGGCACAAGTAGGAAGAGTCAGCTGGCTAAGTTGGCAGGGGGGGGAAGTGTGTCTGCTCTGACCGGGATATCTTGGCAGAGCACCACAACACCAACTGTCTCCATTGGAATGAGATGCCCATGAAGGTGTTTGATGCTGTAACCACCAGGCCTTAATCGGCTCCTTGCATGAGATATGTTCAACAACTGTTGAATGAAAAAATGAATAGTTTGTATAAAATTTTAGATTAGAAAGGTAGAAGCAGATTAAGCATAAAGGTTCTTCATTGCCTAAATAAGGCTTAAACTTGAAGGGAAGTTAAATGTATACAAGTAGGCTTCTGGAATACTGACCAAATGGCAGTGCATACAATGCACTGAATATGGGAAAAGAGAGGCTAGGAATGGCTCACAAGAGGCTAGTGCCATATTTCAGGTAGAGGAACGTGACACAGGCTGATGTCATGGGATTGGGAGTGGGGAGGGGTGGGGCATGAGGGCAACAGAATATCTCATGAGTAAAAATTTGGCAACATGGCAAGAGGACAGAAAAGGAGAGCCGAAAAAAAATCAAAGGTCACTTGGAGAGATTATGATCTTAGTAACGAAACAAACAAAGCAATACAACAACAAAAAAAAAAAAAAAAAAAGAAAGAAAGAAAGAAGAGAAAGAGAAAGGGAAAGAGAAAGAGAGATTGAGAGTCGAGAAGTACTCTAAGAGGAAAACTGAAGAGCATTCTCTAGTTAGCTTCTGGGAAAGTAGTCTAAGACATGGGGACAGAACCCTTTGCAATGGTTCATACTGGGTCCAGAAAAAAGGCCTGTAACTTATGTATTAGATCATCTTATATTTTTCTCTTTAACAGTGTAAGACCTGAGTCATTTTCATCATGTGATTTGTTTACAGAAAACTAATTGACTTAATTATACCAGTCTTTAGTGTCAGCTACAGTATAAAAATCTGTAGTAAAAATACATGAAGCATCCCAACTACTTAGAAATTATTGAGAGTTCGGACACTAAGCCGCACCTGTTAGACATCCATTGAGACAGTTTGCATGGATGGGGGTGTTGAAGGGGAGTTTTCTGATCAAGGTTTCCATATGTATGAACCAATTCTGACTATTATTTGTGAACTCAAAGGAAGGTTACATGATAAGTTCAATGTCTAGTATCATTTCCATCAACTTGGATGACTGAGAACAGCCTTACTTTACAAGTAGGTGTTCTTCACAGTCAATCAATGATATGCACGCAATAAACAAACTATAACAAATGAAAATATTATGAATGTTCAGAATAGTAAGCATGACCTCTCTGCCAGCCTAAAGATGCTGATGGGAAAAGGTATATACAAAGGTATATAAGATATATTGTTTGATACATAGGAAATACTCAACAAATGGAAAAATTATGTTTGTCAGTGATAGTCCATAATAATTTAGAAAAAGATGTTCTGACTAAATATTCCTGTTATTCTATATTACCTACATGGCTCACCAAATTCCCAGGACTAGAATACAATGAAAATATGCTTAACAGTATAATTAACAGTTTGATTAATTAATTCTATAATTTAAAATAAAAATTACATGTTCATGACTTTGAGTTTTAAGTAAAATCATCTCATTATCAATCCTGAGGTATTATGTCTCACGAGACCTGTTGAATTATAAAGTACCAAAAATGTTAGGCCTTGATCTCATGAAGAGCACATATTTCTGGTACTTAATACAGGCCCTGGTACAATAGATGCTTGAAAGATGAATGAATTAACAAATAGATGAATGCCTGCAGAGAGGGATAATAGCAAATTTGCAGGTGGGCAGGGTTTCAGTTATTATACAGGTGCTCTGTTTTTTACTGTTTCTAAATATGTGTTGCAGCATAAAATAGTATTTGTTTATTTGCTACCTATGTGAGTACTGTATTTTTTCTACATTGATTTTTAGAGCTAAACAAATGATTTTAAGTTCTTTCTAGCCTATGGCTAGACCAGAATAAGATGCATTTCAAAAACATCCACATACTTTTAAAGTGATGGCTGAAGAATCTCTCAAGGCATTAAAAAAAAGATAAAGTCTTCTTTTAAAAGTATTTTGCTCACCTTTCTTTAAAAAAATGGGAGGGGTTAAGAAACTTGGGGTTTATTGAATCAAGCAAAGCCTCAATCCCATAGTAACCTACTCAGGGGTGATATTGATCAATAGAGTCAAAGACAGAAGAATCTAACTAAAATAAACAGTGACTTTCTTATCCTCGATGGGTTTCTTCGTGAGCTTCCTGCAGGTAAGAACACAAATATGATTTTCCTTTAGAGATTTTTTGTTTATTCCTATTAAACATGCCTCAGGAGTTCTCTAACATGGGTAAAGTCCACAGTGCATTCGATTGTGTTGGTTGTTTTTCCTAAGACTTGTTGAAAATTTGGCAGGTTCAGAAAACCTATTGGTTAGGAATCTAAAAAATTACTAAACTGTTTGATAGAAAAATATCAGACATATTTTTATGTGCATTTCTCTTTATTAAGAATTTAACAGATATCTTTAAAATGTAATTTTGTTCTATAAGTAAAGTTTTGATCATAAGAGTATTCATGACCACATGACTTTTGTCCAAATGAGAAATTATTTGACCTCACCAATTAAATATAACTGTCCAGGATTTTAATTTCATGTATTATTTGTAAATCTGATAGTAAGATTCTCTAATTTCTTTGAATTTAATCTCCTTTGGAACCATCTGTTTGTCCTGCTTTCTTTAGAACTTGGTATATTTTCTTTTGTCTTCCACCCTTTCTTATGTCCTCAATTTCCTTGAGTTCTGTTGTACATTTTCAAATGTTTTTATTCCTCTCGTTCTCAATCTTTTGGTGACAAAGACACATTCACCAGAAAAGAGACATGCTCGGGCATCATCAGACCATGTATAACTTAAATCTTTGTCACAGGTGTCTGTATTCCAGAGTCAACATTCATATGAAAATGAGAAAACACAGAACGGTACAGAACAGAACAATTTGACTTCACATAAAAAAAAAAAAAGCTGACAAACTGCAGAATCCAGCCAGGGGTTTGCCATGGTTCAGGTGCTAACCTCTCAGAGTGTCTTGACCTCTCAACCAATTTTAATGCTTGATCAAACAAGGAAGCCCAAATTAGATAAGCCCCAAATCCTCCTTTGTGATACGTGTTTAATGTTTCCTTCTCCCACTTCAATTATACCGTCTTCATTATGCTTCCCGCCTCACTATCACAGTTGTTAAAATGAAAAGCCTCTTTCCCATCGCCACGGCTCCATTATGCAGGCCTATACCTGTGCTGGCAGCATGCTCTTCTTCTCACCTCATATTGCCTTTTGCTTGGGGAGGAGATCCCTGCCGTGCATCTCAAACTGAAAACTGAAAGAAAATTAAGTTGCTGTTTGGAGTTCGAGCGAATTATGGAAAACGGGCCCTTTTTTGTCTACCAGGCGTGTTAGCATAAGCTATTACCCACCCTTCTACCCCATTCCCTACAGTGGTAGCCGTCAGTATGGAAATCTCATCTAAACTTTTGTTGTCAGTTTGTACCTAAGTAAGGAAGCACACACGTGGCATTTTCTTCAGACTGCGGCTACATGTTGAACATAATGGGCCACAAAATGGTTGATCTGGCTATTTGGGCCATTCTAATGGCTGACTTGAGTCATTGAACTGTAAAGCCTGGTAACCCAGTAATAATTAGCTTCTAATTCAGAAAAACACGAAGCTGAATCAACTATTTGGTAGCAGAACGTAATCAAAAACTAAACACTAACTAAATATGAGCTGCCTTCAACTAATTTGAGTTCACTGTAGAAAAGCACAATATTTGATAATTCCACATTGTGTGTTGATATTTTATTTTTTAGTTTCTAATATAATTACAGGTTTTTTTTCGTTTAACATTTTTTTTATTTTGTTACACTTACAGTTTTGCATGAGAATATCTAATTGCACATGAGTGCAGGCTCAGCTGAAGCTTTAGGACTTAAGCATTAAGGACCCAATCAATTGGAAGCCGAGAAGCCCTTAACTGAATTGGCAATGATAAACCAAACAAGCGGGAACATGGGTGGGTGATTGCTGTTCTTTGGAGGGATGATTTTGGTGGTGCCAACTACCAGGGACATTGGAAAATCACAGAAACAGTCTGATGGCTGAATATGTTTGGCTAAAGGAATCTTTAGGTGGTATTACTTACATTGTGAAGTAGATAGAAGACTGCAATCTGTGTGTTATGTTTTGAGAATTTCCAACCAAGGAAAATCCCTCCAAAAACATTTCCAAAATGTTCATGCTTGGGGCCAACACAATGATAGCCTCTGTCAAGATGAAAATATTATTAGGGAGGGGCAACACACAAAGCCATGAACATCTAGTCTGACCCATGGCTGGAAGTTCTGTCACAGACATGAGTTCAGGACAATGAATTTCACTTTCTTTGATGAGATATTGGGAGTCTGAAAAGTTAGGCAACTGATGCTGAGATTTCTGGCCATATCTATAAAATATTACAAGTATTATTCACTAAATCTCCAAGGGTCCTTTTAGGGAATGGAAATCCAAGGCATTGGATTGAGCAGAGATCATTAACAAAATCAAAAAAGAAATTAATTCCATCTACTAAATCAGTTACCCAATTTTTTTAGTCTCATAGGATCACATATCCAAAGAGTTAAAATTTTTAAATCATGTGTTCAATTCAGAATAGGATAGAATAACTAATTTTGCACTTATGTATTTTTAGATTATGGTTTAAGAAGTATTTTAAATATAACTTAAAGACCAGTTTTAATTGTATTTATTATACTTAAATACATTTTAAATCACTCAAATTAATGTGTGCCATATACAATTAAATTAATTTTAAGTTAATCATATAAAAAGATGCATGATTGCTGAAAACTGTATTAAAATGACATACTATGTCGTGTTTGGTGTTAGGACTGAGTAGTAGAGTAAAATACACACTGGAATTTCACTCTGTGTTATAGCATCATTTAAAACAAAAAAAGTTCCCATGATCTTATGTTTAGAGTTCTTACATATTTCTTCTTTAAAATTACCTATTTATAAATATTTTAAATTTATTAATAAAAAAAGAATATGTCCACAGTAGATATTGAGAATCTTTATTTCTAATAAGCAAAAAGCCAAAGTGGATATGATAATTACTTTATTTTCTTTTTAATATTTTTAAAAATCAAGGTTAAAATGTAATTTGAATAATTTTACAGGTCATAAGTATACAATTCGATGAATTACTAAAACTAGTTAATGTACCTAACACTACAATTCAGTGGGTTAGTGGATAAGTGCAAATACACATATAGCTCCCCACCCCAATCAAGATCAAGAACATTTCCAACACCCCAGAGTGTTTCCTCATGTCCCTTCCAGTTCATTCTCAGGTCGCTAAACAACAACGATTCTGGCTTCTAGCACCATAAATTAGCTGTGCTTACTCTTGAACTTCATATAAATGAAGTCATACAGGATGTCATCTTTGTCTCTTCACTTGACGTAATATCTTTGAAATCCAACCATGTTATTCATCTTGGGCATCCATAATTTTTTTTATTGCTGGATAGTGTCTAATTATATGAGTGGACCCCAATTTGTTTATCTATTCCCCTGATAGACATTTTTGTCTTTTCCAGTTTGGAGCTATGATGAATAAAGCTGTTATAAACCATTCTTGTACAAATCTATTTGAGGATATAGGCTTTCATTTCTCTTAGTAAATACCTACGAGTGGAACTGCTGGTTCATAGAACGGATGCACACATATCTATGAGAAACTGCTTTCACTTTTCCTAAGTGGTTGTACTGTTTTAAACTCCTATCAGGAATATATGAAAGCTTGATTTGTTCCGCAGCCTTGCCAACCTTTGTTGTTATCAGTGTTTCATATTTTAGCCATTCTAGCTGGTGTGAAATGGTGTCTCATTCTAGCTTTATTAGCATTGTTTTGCTGAAGTACTAAACCTAGTTTCACTTATGCTAGAGGAATTTCATCCAGATTGACTAATATAAGTAGGATATAGCATAGAGCATTTTAGGGCATGTTTTAAGAATTATTCAATATTTATTCTCATTTTTTAATTTCAATCTAATGTTTCCTATCTTTACTAGAAGTCTCATAGTTCTGAACTTAATAATAAATTATTGATAATAAAAATAATTATAACAATTATAATCCAGGCAAAACCATTATGCCACTAGTGTTAACTACAACAAGCATTATGAAATCAGGCATAACTTTCAGTCTGTTGAAACACTTCAGTAATACATTGATGTTGATAATAGTCAAAAGATCTAAAAGTAATTGGGTGTAAAATAGGTCATTGTCAATATACTTACTGGTTTCTAAATCCTATGCTTTTAAGTAATACTCTTTTAATATTAATGTTTATGTCATATTTTAGTAGTATAATGAGGGAAAAGAAGTATAAAACAAAAAAAGAAGAACAAGGAAACAATCACTATGATAGTTAATGAATGTTAGTATTTTTAGAGTAATGCTGTCTATAAGTAGTCATTTTTATAACTGACCAGGAATTATATCCTAGAGGTGATCCTTCCAAGGTTTCTTTAACGTTAGGTTTTCTAGCACCTTGGTAAACTGAGGCTAAGACAAATCTATAGAAATTATTTCAAAAGTAAAACATTCAATCAGAAGCTAGTAGTAATGTGTCTACACAGTAACAAATAACCAATTGAACTTATTTTGCTCCCGTTGAAATGAATGGTTGGAAGAATTGTTCAGTTGTTTATTTGGGTATAGCCCCAGCCTCCAGGACTTTACCTATTCAATTATGTCTGAGTTGACATCTGACTCTGGAGATTGCAAAGATTATAAGTTATTTCCCTACTGGTACCAGAGGAATTAAGTCCTATTTAGGAAGACTTTGACTTTGCATGGAGGAGTTAAGAGATTTCAGTGAAAATTATAAAACTGTGTAAAAATAATAAAGCAGTAACCACAGGACGTAAAAATCTATCTGAATTCTTTAAAGGGTTATGAGTAATTTCCCTTGCATAAACAAGTTATTCTGAAAGGGTTCTAAAGTAATTTAGAGGGAAAGCCAGGAGAGCATATGAAAACCCACATGGCAAGCAGGATCACTTTTTTAAAAAGTTTGTCAATCTAATAAGCACTTAATTAAAGTCAACAGAGTCTCTAAGTCTCCAAGTAATTTTCAAAAAGAGCTTTTGGGAAAGGGAACATTTTTCTCCATGCTTGTCCTCTTTTTCTCTTGTTCTCCATTTGTCTGATAACTGTGGAAAGCCTTTATAATATTATCTTTGGGGTTTTGTTCTTATTAACTCTTTCTTCTCATCATGTAGCTCAGTTCAAGACCAGTCAAATACAAACTTTTTTTTCTATTAAAATTCCAATATTGTGGTCTCAGAAAAGACTGAAGTTTTATCAGTCATTTGGGAAAAGAAGTTTTCACCAAAATTAAGTTTTTATCAGACTCTAAATGTGTAGCCTTAGGATGTCCTGCTAATATATATATATATATATATATATATATATATATATATATATACACACACACACACATATATATAATATATATGTATAGTCATCCCAGATGCAGTTTTGACCTGCTCACTTCTGGTCAGAAAAGACTAAGAGGAATAAAAGGGAGAAGAGGGACCCAGGAAGCAGCCAAAAGTTAGAGGATGGAATGGAAAGAGTAATTATTTAATCGTTTGTTAAGAAAAAGTAAATTACTGGAAAAATGTCTGACCATTTTAGAAAACTTGGAAAATATAAAATGCCTGACCTCTAATACTCTCATAATATAGAAACAACTCCTATTCTCTCCTTGAAATATTTGCCCAGTTCCTTCTCTGTACGTAAACTAGGATTATGGTTGTGAGCTTAGAAACTACTCCTTCTACTCTCCTACCCTTCAGCTCTTCTTTTTCCTCAATCTATTGACATTGGCTTGTTGCAAATTCTCCTAGGAAAATAATAAAGATATTTTCAATTGAAATTTCAATTTCAATTCAAATGAGGCTCAGATGTATACCTGCATCTCTGATGAAATTGTGGAAACCAAGATGAATGCCTGAAAGGATTATGGGATCACCAGGAGAAAAATCCACCCTGAAACTAGAGGAGGGAAGCAATAGGGCCTGAGGGAAGGAGAAGAATGGTTCCAGGTAAGATGTGGCCGTTACTAGAACAGAACAAAATCAACCACAGGAGAGACATTTGTGTGCTCAAAGGAAAGAAATACCATCTGAGTATAAAGAAACAGTAGTACATATCAATATGTTTTTCTAAAATACATTGTTATTTTTATGTATTTTTCATCTGACAAGCAGTAGGACAAGAATTTGCACCTAAGAAGTAGTATTTCCAAAGCCCCTGCTTTTAATCACTATATGATTCTGCCTCTCATAAAAGCAATAAGCAAGCTATTAAATATTATTGGTTGCATGTGTCCTCACTCATTAATATTTCAATTTTATTTTATATTTGAGTAGGAAGAAGTTATAAAAATTCTTAATTTTGGAATATTTACAAATATTTAATTCATTTTATTCTTATTAGTAACTAAGGCCACAAGGCCACATATCAGACAATTACATTCCGTGCATATGATAAAATCTAAGTGCTTATAAAAGGAGGTTCTCCAAGGTCTTTAAAAAACAAATAGAAACAAAGCATTTCTTATTACCACTGTATGCATGTAAAAATCCATATGGGAGAATGTTCTTAAAAGGATTCTAATGCAATCTATCTACTGTATTTGCCCTTATACAATTTTCTAAAAAGTTAAGCTTCAGTCTAGCCCATGTCTATTTATAATAAAGTTTGCATTAATGCATAGCCTAATTTAATAGATCTTGATATAAAAAACAAAGTAGTATTTAGAAATTCGTCCTATATGAACTGGACCAGAAAGCTAGTGCAAATGAATGTTTCCTATTTGTGACAAAGAATTAGTGAGTCAAAGTCTTCTCTGAAAGACTGATTGTATGATATCATGAACTCTGTCTCTTGGAATGTAGAAATATTAGCAGAATTGAGGGTACAGCTCCAATGGTTAATTGCCTCTCTCCTTCAGTATGTGGGCATTTAGAGGAGTTCAGAATGGTCAGGTTGAGCCAGTGTGTTGTCTGCTGGCCTGCACCCATCCTCCCTTCATTGTCAATAGGAACAAAAGGGACTGAGGATGACGCTTAATGCTCCCACAGAGAATTTCTTCCCTAGAGTAAACTTAAATGGCTTAGAACAGGACCTTGCAAAACCATGCCTTCTAGATAACTTTGCACCAAGGAATAGTAGAAAACTGCTTTCCACTGCTAAGAGAAATACACCAAGAATGAACCAAGAACAGAATAAGGCCACCATCAATGTGTGCATGTATCAACAGAACACACTCATTTAGATGGAAAACAAAGAAGTTTGGGACTCACCCAGGAGCCTTGGGTCTAAGCCTCCAAGAAATAAATTTATGCCAAATAAAAATTGTTATCTTCCAACTTCTGTAGTTAGGTCACTTATAAAATAAATTTGAAATTTATGTGCTCCTCTGTGCATATTTGTAAGTTGACATGTAAAAGTTTTTGTGCTAGGTTTACATAAGATCAATTATTGATAATAGAAAGCTAAAATATTGTACACTTAGAGAAAAATGAAATATGATGAGATTTGACTATAAATGGTATAAAAATTCTATATATTGATGATTGGTTTTAAATGCCTTATTGAATAAAGTACACTAAATCTGAAAGAAATCACATAAAATTTTATATCTTTGGTTTTATTCAGTGTTATCTGGAAAATTTTAATTGTTTTGGAAAACATTCCAGTTACATGTAAAATAATCAGTGTCAGTAACTTATATTACTTCGGCAGTTTGAATGTGAGACATTCCAACACTGACTAAACAACCTATTTTTAATGCCACTCTTCATTTTTAATAGAAATATGTATAAGACAAGAAAGCTTTGATTAATTTGTAAAGGAAGCCACTGCAAACCCAATGTTTTGATTTTCCTTCTTTGATTTTATACGTCAGGGCAATGAATCATTTTAAGATTTAGCATGGATGGGAGATGTGTATTTCTTCCGTAAAATGGCTAAAAGGACTATTTTGGAGGGACGGTCATTCTTAGGCAAGTTAATTTTCTGGAAGAAACTTTATATGGAATTTGAATAACTAGAAATTGATTACCCAAAACTATTTATGCTTGTGTACCACTCAAAAATCTTTTCATGACCTGAAGGGTACTCTTACCTCTTCTTGAACAGCTGGGTTAAGGAAGAACTCCCTTCCTAGATATGATCAACTTTCCAATAATAGAAATAATCGAAGACATCTGTTGGTGAGAATAAGTGAGAGAACAGGGGACAAAAGGAGGAGAGGTAAAGGGGATATGAGCTTTTTGTTTTGGACACCTCAAAACCTGAGGAGGGCAGAAAACTTACCTGGAACGTAGAATTAACAAGTGTTCCTCTGTGAGTTAAAGACGGGAGTCTAGATTCCACAGGTAAGTGAAATCATATGGTATTTGTCTTTTTCTCTCACTGTGTGACTTATTTCACTTAGCATAAGACCTTTTAGCTCCATCCATGTTGCTGCAATTGGCAAGATCTCATTCTTTTTTAAGGCTGAGTAATATTCCTCTGTGTGTGTGTGTGTTCGTGTGTGTGTGTACAGCACAAAAACAAAACAAACAAATGAACATACACAAAAAACAGAAACAGGCTCATAAATACAGAGAACAAATTACTGGTTGCCAGAGGAAAAGGAGGTGGGAGGATGGGTGAAATAAGTGAAGGAGATTAGGAGGTACAAACTTCCAGTTATAAATAAATCATGGAGATGAAAACTATAGCATAGGGAATATAGTCAATAATATTGCAATAACTTTGTATGGTGATGGATGGTAACTACACTTATTGTGATGAACACTGTCTACTGTATAGAATTGTTGAATCACTATGATGTAGACCAGAAACTAATATAACATTGTATTTCAACTATAATTCAATTAAAAAAAAAAAGATAGGAGCCTAAAATTCCCCAAATTCAGTTTTCAATAAAAGATTAACTCATTCATTGTGCTTTTCAGCTGCAATAATTATCAGAATCGTGGTTTATATCTTTGCTCTTGAAGTGTGCTTTGCTATACCACACATTTTCCAGATATCTCTATCCAGGGTAGCTGGCAAGGAGGTGCTCATGATTAGTTGATGAGGCTACTCAGCAGCACCTGCATTGAACAAGGCATCGCCAACATTTCAGAGAGCAGAAGCCTCCACCACACCCTGGACCTCTCAGCCAGCCCCTGCCCAGGAGTGCAAGTGTGCATATGCACACACACACACACACACACACACACACACACACACACTTGGGTGTACAAAGGAGCGTCATTGAATATCAGCATTGGATGTCAACAGACACCCTCTAGAAATCTAGACAATCCAGCCAGACTCAGCTGACTTCCTGCAAGTTTGAATGGACTCTTGAAAAGTGGCCAAGAAAATGAGGGAAACGTGCCGTTATGCAGGTTTGTAGGCCCACGCCTCAAGAGACCATCAGCTTCCACCACTTATCTTTTGGAATAGTTGTTCTTAGAATTCAGCTGACATTTTGTGAGGAAGCCAAAGCAATCCCTTGAAGAGGTCTACTCAGAGAGAAATGAGGCCACTGTCAGCCCGACTAAGCTCCCAGATAACAGCCAGCACTAACTTCCCAGCAATAACTTGTATGTAAAGCATCTTGCAAGTGGATTCTTTACCTCCAGCTGAGCCCCCCAGATAATGGTCCATGAAACAGTGATGAAATTTTCCAAACTACTGATTTTTCAACAAAATAAGTGATTGTTGTTGTTTTGATGCCATTAATTTTGGGGATGATTTGTTACATAGCAATTAATAAAATCAGAACACTTGCTTACACACCCAGCTTAAAGGGGCATATCCCATTAATTTCATCCCTGCTATTATTCTCTTCTGAGAATTGCTGATCTTTTTCTGACTTCTCCAGAAAAATGTTTACTATGGACCCACTCATCTGTCTGCCTATACCTTGTCTACCCTCATGTTTCCTAATCCCAGGATTTCTCACCTCAGCTGGTCTTGCATTCTGCTCAGAAATCCAGTATTCCTGTACCTACCCTCTCTTATTTTCCGCAAATGTTTTAAGCCTACTCCCCTTTTCTCAGTCCTTTGACCAAGAAGCCTAATCTCACTCTCAGCAGGTAAACTGAACCCTCGAGTCCACAGCTGCAGGAGCCACCGGGTGGCAACTGCCACCACTTGTTCCATCAGCTTCCCTCACTTCCACCTCTCCTCCTCACCGGCTCCTTTGCTGTGTTCTTCCGTGTGGTAGTTAGCTACAGTTAAACATTTCCCATATTGGGCAAATGAAGAACACTGATGTTTCATGTTATCCTGCAGCCTTGATTCTCAGCTTTCCTGAATACCCAAGGTTCCTGAGAATATTCTTAGGTGCGCGGCTTCCACTCTCTTATCCTCCCATTCATGCCATAACCACCCGGTCCAATCCCCGCTCCCTCACCCCCAGTGAAACTGATTGTCTTGGGGCAAATCTTTCCCTGTTACTATAGCCATTGGAAATCTTTTATGTCTTATTTAACTTGATATCTCTTCACCCCTTGATTTTTTTCCTTACACATGTACCCCTTGATTTTGTCGGCCACTTCTTGTTTCTGAAATGTTCTGTTCCTTTGGCTACTATTACTTATTCTCCAAATGTTCTTCTACCTCACTGACGCCTTCTTCCAAGTCCAGTTTGTTATCTCTTCTTATTCTCCTTGCTCTTGGAATTTACTCTCATTCTAAGCTCTGCTATAAGTATGAGTACCTATATCACATTACATATACTGCCTGGGTGACCTCTTGTGAGCTTATGATTTCAAAATTCATATTTCCATCCCAGATATTTTCATGAGATCTAGACCTATCATCCATATGCCTGTATACTGCTATCCACAGATCTACCCAAAACAACTTGTCCAAAATAATATACATCATGACTGCTAAATGTCCTTATTCTCCTATTTTCTTAAGTAAATAACAAGACTACCCTTTCAATTGCTAAAGTCAGAAATTCAAGTTTCATTTTTATTCTATTCTTTTTCTCATCCTCCATATCTGGACATTGACTCTTCTTGTTAGTTGTACATTTGAACTGTCTTTTAAGTCTCTGAACTTCTTTCCATCCCCAGTTTAGAAAGGAATTTTCTTTTTCTTACATAGTAGCTACAAGCTGTTTAGAATTATATTTCTAAAATTTAAATATAATCATGTAACTCCTTCCATCAGAAAAGCTTCCATTAATGACTTTTCCTTTCAAAGTCCTGCTCAACTCTCTAGCTTCATCCTCTGCATCACTATTACCCAACTGCCACCACCAGCCCCAAGCTTTGTTGGTTTCAATCATGGTCACGGAAACTTTACACATGTTTTCCATCCTATATATAACACTTACAATCCTGTTCCCCCTACCCATCTAGCCATCCACCATAGCAATTTTGGGCACTTCTCTGACCTCCAATTAAACTTCACTTCTTCCAGGAAAATTTCCTTAGACTGTAACATCCAGGTGACATAGCCATCACAAGCAAACTTCTAGTATACTAATTATCCATCAGACTGGTACTTATATGCCATATTGCGATTTCTTGTCTTTTTGGTGAATTCTACAAATTTACAAGCTTTGTGAGAGTAGGCAATGTGTTACTTTTGTTTAGAATTGTATCTTCAATGCAGAATCTTTTCAACAGCACATATACCATACATATTTTTGAATAAATAAATGAATGGCCCTCTCATTTTTTGCCAATGAGAAAATTAAGTCTCTGAGAGCAAACCGAAGGACACCACATTATACGGACTTTTGTCTGCCAGCAGGTTGAAACTTCATTTGGCTAGAGTTCCTTTGAATGTAAAGTTTTGCACTGAAGAACTTTGGAGTACAGACATTATTAAACTCTGATGACAGTGTGAGATCAGGTCCTGTTCCTTAGTCTGTTTTTCAGGTTCCTAACACTTTGAATACAGAGTCAGGGGAGAAAATAAAGAATGTTTATACTTAACTTTTTTTTAAATGTCATTAAATAAGTTGTTTTCTTTATTATTAAAACAATTAAATGTGGGGATTTAAAACTTTATATTTCTGGTGAATATTTTGATGTCTAAATGAACTCTTCATCTGTTCTTTGAAACAAATATCTCTGTTATATTTGCTGCAATAGCTGCTTCTCGACAACAAAAATAAATAGAAAATGGAATATTTGTTCAATTCTGTTGATTTTCTTAATCATTGACCCTCAACACAATTTGTCCACTAGAATTTGAACCCCTGGTGGACCAGAACTCTGTTTTATTTATTTTTGTAGCTCTGGCACTTGTCATAGTATCTAGCAAAACGAAGGTAGTTAGTACATGTTAGGTGTGTACATAATTTTAAAACTGCTCAATTCATTGTGAGAACAGTGAGTAAAAAAAAAAATACATCCATTCTTTTTCAATCTTTATATGATTCAAATCTACTTTCTAGATATACTATGCATGTGAAGGCCAGTCAACTTTCTCTCCTGAAAAAAGGAAAGATGCCACTAAGAATTAAAGATAGATATTTCCCTGTTGGCAAATATATTCTGTACATAAAACTTATTGTTTTTCTTCTCCAGAAGAAACATCATCAAAACCATAAACTCAGAGGTGCCCAGTTTGCATTTTATTACTGTGGAGAAGATGTCTATTCACACAACTGCCAGTTGCTTTATTTTTGATAAAGCATCCGTAATTATTTTTAATTTGAATATAAATTCCCTTTGTTGAAAGAAAACACTTAACCTTAGTTATGTTAGAAAGGAAAACAGCATAAAAACTGGCTATATACGTATTTAAAATCACACACATAAAAATACTAATTAAGATAAAACATACTATAGTCTCTATAATAAACACAAATTAATAATCCAATCAGGAATGTGAGCACCTTCAGAAAATTATGACATGAATCACGTAATCTCACAAAAAAATTAAGTTCAGGAAAATGACGTGGACTTTAGTTAACGGCCTAGTTAATTTTGACACCTTTGACGAATTTTTTCCGACTACATAAAACAAAATCTTCATCTGTTAATAGAGCAGATTAAAAAAAAAAAAGTTCTGTATTTTGTAGTTCCTCAAACAATCAATATGTGGAAGGATTTATTTAAAAGCTGTCAACCAACAGAAGAAACTAGAGAATACAAACAAAATTGCCCTGACTATTCTTTGAGTAAGATTCTGAGATAAAGACAGACATAAGGTATTTCTTCTAGCTTTTTAGGGATTTAAAAATGGAAAATTTATTTACCATTGTAATGGATTGTGTTGTAATCAATGCTGTGAGGTACTGTCCAGATTCCCTTCAGGACTAGCCATTTATTCTTGCAGCTGATAGCTGACAGCTCTCAGCTGAGTCCCTCTTTAGGAATGGCTTTTGTTGGGACTATATCAAATTCATATATTCCCTGTGCCCGGTCCTATGTCCTTCACGCCCCACTCTCCACAGAGCTGATCCTGAGGGTATCCCCAATGAACATTTGCACACAAATCTTCGACTCAGAATCTGTTTCCTAGAGAACCTAACCTAAGAAAAATATTCAAAAAAAAAAAAAAAAAAACCCAACAACAACAACATAGGCTGTGTGTTTACAAGGGCAATACAATTGATTGAAAATGAGAACTCTATCTTAACCTCCTTTGTCTGAAACACCTTGGAAGGTACATAGTCATCTGGAGATGGGTGTGTTTCACTGATCTGACCAGGTATTTTTTATATAGGGAAAGCATGGACCCAAGTACACACACACACACACACAATGTGTCTCATGCCTCTCACTGTCCATCTTAAGAAGCTTGTCACTTCCTTATTTCTTCCAGTCCCTTATACTTGCCATTTATTTTGCCACAGCCGAACATACTCAAAATTTACATAAATAAAAACAAAAATAAAACTAAATTATATGTCAACTGACTCTGTTTTAGACACAAACATGTGGAATCAGACTTTCCTGATTGCCCAAAGCAATCATTTTCCAAACTTACTTGGGTTATAAGAAACTAGGACACTTTCCAAAAATATGGAGATTATGATTCAGTCACTCTGGGTAGTTTGATAGAGTTTCAATATGTTTCCAGGTAGATACAATAATCAGGTAAACATGAGAAAACGATAGCCAAGAGAGAAACTAATAACCTAAAATCCTGCAGCCTAGTGCATCTCAAACTTTAAGTACATAAAAGTCAATGAGTGTCTTGTTAAAAAGCATATTTTGACTCATTAGTTCTGGGCTAGGGCCTGAGATTCTGGATTTCAAGCAAGCTTCCAGGTGATAACTGATTGTCCATGTAACACTGAGTAGTAAAATTATAGCCCATCCAGAACACCTAGAAGAGAGAGCATTTCACACGTGTATTTTAGGTCTTTTGGGAAAATGGAGCCTTTGAAGATTTGGGGGGTTTACATAAGAGCAAGCTCATGTTCCACATTCCCTTTGTTATCTATCTATCTATCTATCTATCTATCTATCTATCTATCTATCTATCTATCTATTTATCTATCTACCTATCTACCTACCTATGCATTTTGCAATTGGTATCTGCAAAAGGTACAGAAGGGATATTGCTTTTAGCCCACATGAACATCAAACTATGCTTTGGTTTGATGACCATCACTATTTCCACATGTTAGAGATGTCTGTGACTCTCACTCCTTAACTAAAGCTTCCCTACTCGAACTCCCAGTGTTGACCTCCAGTAGTTTCAAATTGATCATCTGCTTTTCATGTCCTTAGTTCAGCTTGATTAACGGATTTTTAAGGGACTCGGAAAACGTCTTCTAGAAAAAGTTTATGTGACGTTTTCTTGAGTGACTTGCATGTAAAACTAGTCAATAGATTTGTTTACTGTATGTTTCCATTTAAAGGAAAGATGACTTTTATGACCAGGATAGAATTAGTAGCTCAAGGTTGATGATGAGAATTAAATGAGTGTTTTGAAAGTTCATTTATCACCCATATTTCCTTTCAGTTCTGCTTTATTGTCTGGTCTTTTTACTTTGGGTGGCCTCAAGGGTGTAACAGTTGTGTTTTAGACAGTCATGCCCCTTATGTAGAAAATGGATTTTGTACCTATCCATATATGTACGTGTGTGTGTGTGTGTGTGTGTGGATGAAATTATATATATATATATATATAACATATTTATATATATAACATATATATTATTTATTTACTTATTAATTACTTTTTTTTGTCTTTTGTCTTTCCTGATTAAAGCGCTATGCTGTCACTGCTACAAAGTCTTTATTCTTGGGACTATCTGGGGATAAACCTAACCCCAATATAATTAAATTAAGTTAAATAACAACTAAGGTGTCAGATAACTTTAGTCAAGATCTCCTTAGAATAGAGGAGGCTTTGTCACAGAAACCTAAGTCCTGCCGGAACTTCCTTGCACTTGGTTTTGATTCTGATTTGAATTGAGTGATATTTTCTTTCAAACCTTCATGAAGATCGCTGATCTTTTTCTCTAATTTCAAGCCAATGATTAGTATTCTTTTTTTGTTATGTTAATCACCATACATTACATCATTAGTTTTCGATGAAGTGTTCCATGATTCATTGTTTGCGTATAACACCCAGTGCTCCATGCAGTACATGCCCTCTTTAATACCCATCACCAGGCTCACCCATCCCCCCACCCCCCTCCCCTCTAGAACCCTCAGTTTGTTTTTCAGAGTCCATAGTCTCTCATGGTTCTTCTCCCCCTCCGATATCCCCCCCTTCATTCTTCCCTTCCTACTATCTTCTTCTTCTTTTTTTTTTTTTGACATATAATGTATTACTTGTTTCATTGCTACAGGTCTGTGATTCAACAGTCTTACACAATTCACAGTGCTCACCATAGCACATACTCTCCCCAATGTCTATCACCCAGCCACCACATCATAGGCTTTCTCCTATGGTTAATTCTTCTTCTTTTACTTTTTTCTTTTCTTTTTTTGGACACAGATTTGCAAAATGAATTTCCTGCAAAGACATTCCTGTATCATTAAATAATTTTTAAAAGTCTTACATTACAGGGTTTCTTTTTCATTTGTGTTAATTTGTAAGAAATATAAAATATTTTCAAAGTCCAGATAATTTGGTTTGTTCATTTTCATAGTCTGGAGTTTTCCTTTGTGTGTGAGAACTAGATTAGCACTCGTTATTGGGTGCTATTGTTAATTACTACAAGTCTCCCGCATATCTTGGATAATTTATCTGAACTATGGAAGGGTAACTCAGAGTCTAAATCAGAACTGGTCACTGAACTATTTGAAGCAAAGATATGCATTAATATTGAAGAGAATTTACAAGGTCATTTCTATGAACTCTTCTCTCCCTTTCTTGGAACATCAGGGGTTCTAAGTAAAACAGGAAAATAAACACATTTTGTCTTTCACAGTTCCCGGATCCTTTTAAGTAGATTTTATTCCCTATGTATGCCTTCTTTTACTCATTGCTTCTCAAACTTTAATGTGCTTCAGAATCACCTGGAGGGCTTGTTAAAAGACAGATTGCTGGGACCAACACCCAGAGTTTTTAATTCAGTAGGTCTGGGGCAGGGCCAAAGAATGTATAGTTCTAAAAAATTCCCATTGATGCTGATGCTGATTCTACTGGTCCAGAGAGCCCATTTTGAAGACCATTGTGCCTACTTGTTTTCACATTTCTCCTTTACAGTTTCTGGAGTTTCTTTTCCCACATCAAATATTATCTGACTATTTAAGAAAGAACAAAAATAAACTACCTATACATGCAACAATATTAGCAAACTCCAAAAATGTTATGCTGTTAAAGAAGACAGACATTAAAAGGTATGCACTGTATGGTTCAGTTTATATCTACAGTTCAAGAACAGGCAAAGCTAATGCAAGATGATCTGAATCAGAAGAGTGGTTATCCCTAAAAGTACAAGAAGAATAACTGGAAAGAACATGGAAGAATGTTCTGAAGTGATGTAAATGTTCTATATCTTGGTTTGGGTAATAGCAACATGGTATGCATTTGTTAGAACTCAGCCAATTATACACCAAAGATATGTAATATTTTATACATGTAAATTATACCTCAATGAATAAAAAAAATGATTACCAAAAATAAAAAAATGGCTGTTCATAGAAAAAAATCTGTTAAGCCAATTTAGACTAAAATTAAGAGGATAGACTTAATATGGCTTCCTCTCAAGAGCATTTGAATGTTAATAGATTAACAACCAGAAGAAAAAAAAGATCCTTTTAATAGTGGATTTTCAGGTATTTGCTAGACTCTGGGGATCGACTATTGTGGAAGCAGGGAAGATTCCTGAGACTGCTCTCAGCACTATTTCTCTATTTGCTGACTGGATTACCTGTACATCTTGGAATTTTACTTTTTTGTTTCCTCAGGATGGGTAAGCATTCATGTGAGGACTTTCTTACCTTCCAAAGTAATGTAGCACTCTCCCCAACCCAAAAAAGTCTTTATCACATGATCACATTGTATAGCATCATTCCATTCCAAAATTATCTTGTTTATTCATGCTTCCTTGGGGATTTTTCATTCCACTCAAGCATAATATAACCTCCACAGTAATAGGTAATATGTCTGTTTTGTTTGCACTGTATCACCAGCACCAAAAATAGTTTACCTTTTCAGTTTCTAAATGTCTATAAAGTAAAAAACATATCTAGGTTAAGAGAAGTTCAACCCTCCCCCAGAAAATTTCCAAAGGCTATACACACATATATTTTCACCTTGGAAACTTGGAAAAACATGCTCATGGCTCATGAGTAATGCTGTGGGCAGAAAACAGCACAAAGACACCTCCTGGCTAACTCTAGATAATAGCAGAAAGTAAATGGACTGCTCAGAGGATGGCTTCTTAAATTTCCTTTTCCAGAGCTGCTATCTAAAAGATAAAGTGTCATACAAATTATATTGTGACTGTGGGTCTCAAAGTTTAAAAATCCTGGTTCTAGGTTTTGCTGCTAACATCTTGTATAACCTTGAACCAATATGACCCTTAAAATGGTATTAATTATCTCTATCCCACCATTGACCATATAGAGCTATTCTGTGCAATAATACTTTAAAAAAACCAAAACATTTTATTTGAATATGAAGTATTATTTCTATTTTTATTAATATTAAATAAGATTATTATAAGAGTGATGGTGATTATAGTATTACAGAATTCCAGGAACTACAAGGAGTATTACAAGCATAATTTAAAAGTAAAATCTTTTAAACTTTGGAAGTATATTTTTTCCATGTAAATACTAAAGTTCTCAAATAATGTAATCATAAACTTTGTGGAGAGGACTTAAGAATTATCTAAAAATTTCTTTATTATAACAAAAAAATCTTTATTATACAAATAAGAAAAATTAAGCCCAGAAAAATTAAGTTGAGTTACTCTAGATATCACCAGTATTTATTTACAAGATTGAGACTGGAATCCAGAGATCTCTTTACTCCCAACTCAAGGAGTAAAAATGACCCAGAATGTAAAAAAAAAAAAAAAAATTCTACTTATTTTGTATCTTTAAGGACTAGTGTTTTAAATATTAAGTTCCAGGCCATGAATATCCCAGCATGATACTATTCTTCTAGAGTAATTTGCCATTGACTGTGGGTTTAAAAAAATCAGTGAAAAATATGAAGGTACCTAGTGGAAAGTGGATTGTGCAGACATTCTTATATAAGTGAAAACATTTTGTTTATAGCTTAGTCTTTGGGTTCTTAGAATTTTCCTTTTAAAAGGGCAAAAACCATTTGTGCTATCAGTTAAACCTTTTTAAAATTGTTGTTGTTTTTCAGAAAGAGGAAAATCCATTTAGTAAAGTTGAGTCTTTTGAAAAATGTTTCTGTCATCACTGTGGACTATTTGGTTCACCTGTTAATTCCCAAGAACATGTACTTAGTAAAAGGACTCTGCCCCAGGCAATCCCTCTTAATGCTGGAACCAAATCAATAGAATGGATGGGATGCATATAAATGTTTTGTCACCTTCCCAATACCAGAGAGCTCAAATTGCTGAACATTTCATTCCCTTTCGTGGCTGAGAAATGTGTGTTCCTTATTATAAAAGGTTTAGGGATGGCATACTGTGTAATGGCTCAGATGAGTGAAAACAAATTTAAATATAAGCAATGCACTGGCTTATACTTTGTATGTTGTAAATACTCTTAGAAACAGTATGAGGCCTTATTAAGTTTGAACCTCAGGTCTTTCAACTTCCCTGAGAAAAGAGAACAAATGGTAAATGCATGAGAAAATAAGTAACTAACCTCTGTGATTTCCCACTTCAGCTCAAGCCCAGATATTTTTGTCAATTGTTAATTACAGTCATATTTCTCCAAAGCATTTTCTTTTTTTAAGGAGGAAAAAAAAAGGAAGAGAAGCATCTCAATGAGAAAGGCTAAACCATGCAGTGTAGGTTCATACTTTTCTGGGTGGGAGGAGCTTTCTGGGATGAAGATAATTGGTAGGGCTACCTCCTGGATCAGAGAGATCAGGGTATTTAGCTGGAGAGGGTGAAAGAAGAAATTGGACTGAGACAAGTTAAGAGGTCGGACTAGATCCAGATTCAAAGGAGAAAATGGCAAGAACTCTGGCTCAAGAGTGGGGAAGCCTCAGAGGAAAGATGAGAGGAAAGTATGGTGGGATGTGAATATGTTCATTCAGCCCAGAAAACATGCTCAGTATTGCATGCAGTGCTGATACTGCATGCAGTCTCCCCTTTGTTTCCAGATTCATACTCACATCTGATGGTGTACACATGCCCAATGCCTCTATCATTGTAGAACTTTTCATTATGCCTCATAGGTCTAGCAGAGTCCTGGGTTGACAGCACGAAGGAAACATAGCGTTTTTATATGAGGAGGAATTAAGGCACAGAGAAGTAAATTAACTGATTTAAGATCACACGAGTGAATTACTAACAAGATTTGCATTAGGACCAATGTCCCAACTCGTCATCTTGCACTATTTCTGGAATTGTTGCATTGGATGTGACTTAGAGGTCATTTAGGCTAGTCTTCCATCTTCTGGCCCACCTTCCCTTGGAAGCTAAAATCCTGAGCTAGCATCGCATCCACCCATTTCAGCTTTGTCCTGATTCCTTTCAGGATGAGTGGTAGTGCCTATCAAGAATATTAAACAGATGGTTTTGCTGAGCATGAAACCCTGGGCTTCTCTGAAATGCCCTGAAATGTCAGTTACTGTTTTGATTGCTTTCTTATTTTTCTGTACAGACACTTGTTGACAGGAAACTCTGTGGCTACCATTCATTGCATTTAAGTAATCAAACAACCACAAACTGTCACTGTCACTTTCATTTCCTGTCATCATTCATTTTCTTTAGCTGCTCCCAGTTTATCATTGAAGCTGGATGTCCCCTGTGTCTGTCTGTGTATCAGGAAGGAAAGAGTGTAGGTGTGTGCAGGTGCTGGAAAAAGACATGAGAAGGAAGCCATGAATGCTTACAACCCAGCTTCTGGCTTTCAGTGTATGTCATTCACCTGCGGTTTTAGAAACATTTCTTTTGTTTCTAGGATCAAATGGAAATCCTAGCCTTATAGCTGCTGGATTTTCTTAATCCTCCCACAGTAGTTAAAGACTATCTCTAGCTTTACTTTTTTTGTGGTAGCTTGCACAGTAGTGATGCAAGGCAGGCTTACCTGCTTCCATCAGCAGCGACAGGAGAAAGCTTCATGACGGTGAGAATTGAATTTGGTTGTCCTTCACAAGGACCTTTCTCCCAGCTGTTTCTATATAAATGTATGTCTCTATAGCTTGGAAGACTATCAGGAAACAGGTGTTTTTCTATTAACAGCCAGGATGTATCAAAGGAAGGAGAAGGTACAGCAGTATGTGAAAATCAGGTGGTCCACGGTTGAATACTTTGTACACAATAACTAATCACTCAAAGCTTATATCTATTTATAATAAATCTATAATTATAAGCCAGGTGGCTGTGGTTAGGAGACTGTGGGGGTTTTTATACAGGTTACTTGACTCACCATCACAGCTTCAGAGACAAGGACACCTGGATGGAGCAGTATGCGCCTGCCCATCAACAGCACAAACGTGCTCTGCCCAAGTCTCTCTCTGCGATGTCTTCTAAATCTGCACACGCAAAAGTTGTCATCTACAGATCACCGTCTCCATCTGCAAATATAACAGCCAGAAAATCTTACATGAGATGCTATGGGCTTTGATCCAGAAGTTTTGCTGGTCTTCCTGATGAATCTTATGTTGAATTGATATAGATGGGGGTTTGCTAATACAGTATTTTGAAATCTAAAATGTCATCCTATCAGTTGACCCTATGGCTATAGATTTTTCATTTTTTTCCCCTTACCATTTAATTGAGAATCCATGAGGGATGGTTTTAATAGTGGGATCATGGCAATGGTATATTGTGAAAGTGAAGCTATTAGCAATTTGTCAAATGTGTATTGAATATCTCATAGGTAGTGACTGTGTTGGGGTCTGTAAGGGGTAGAAAGAAGGACGTACAGGAGACAGCCCCTGTACTTCTTCTTAACAGGGGAAACAAGACATGATAAAAAGATTTAAAATAATTGCTTATATTACATATTCCATCCCTGGCACAAACAATATTTGCTAACCCAGTAAGACATGGGAAAATAACTATGCAAAAAATAGGTTACCTCTAAAGCTTCAGGAAGAAGGTGGGACTAGAAGCATGGACAGCAATTGCAGAAGTAAAAAGAAGGATAGTAAAGGGCATTTGGGTGTGCTGATTGTTTTAGTTTTCTTTTGCTGCAGGACAAATCACCACAAATTCAGCCACTTAAAACACCTACTTATTATCTCCCATTTCTGTAGGTCTGGCATCTGGCATGACTTGACTGGGATCCCTGGGCCACATCCCCCAAGGCTGCAAACAAGGTGTCATCCTGGCAGCATTAATATCTGTAGCTCAGTTTCCTCTACCAAAGGCATGGGGTTGTTGGCAGAATTTGGTTTCTGGCAGCTATGTCATTGAGGTCCCCGTTCTCTTGCTGTCTGTCGTCTAGGGGCCACTCTCCTCTTCTAGAAGACCCTCTCAGTCCTTGCCACATGGACCCTCCATAGGCTCTCTCTCAGCCTGCCATCTGCTTTCTTCAAGGCCAGCAGGAGAATGTCTGCTGCTTTCAAACCTTCTTCAAGAAGGGCCTACTCTCTCTTGTAAAGGCTCACCAGACTAAATCAGACCCATCCAGGTTAATCTCCCTTTTAATTAACTCAAATGCAGCAGATTAGTCAGCCTGATTAGTATCAGGAGTGAAATCCAATCATATTCACAAATACTGCCTTGTTCAATGGGATGAGATCGCACAGCATGTGTACCTAGAGGTAAAAATGTATGGAAGGGTCTTAGAAATCTACTTACCACAGTGATGGAGACAATGTGTCATGAGGTGATTTTACATGGTGTGTTTGGAACATAGTTATTAGATCCTTCCAACTATAAAAGTCAATTATGAAATAATTTTAGAACTGCAGGTTTACAAAAAAAAAAAAAGAAAAAAAGGAAATAAAGAAAGAAAAGAAAAGAAAACATTGAGGACAATAAATGCATCAAGTCCTTCAACCATTTTGAGGGGTTATATGTACTTAAGGCAGCATTTTAAATGAGGCAGTGAGGGGAGCCACCACCCAGTGGGCTTAACAATCTTGAGACATGTTGTCAACTCTGACTTTTTAAAGTCAGTGATAATGACTTAGAGCAGGGTTGGAAAATTGGGGCCCAAGGTCTACTTTTGTACAAGCCTCTAGCTGACAATTGTTTGTTTCACGGTGAAGGGTTGTGAAAAATTAAAAAAAAAAAAAAAGGAAAGAGAAATAGAAGAAGGAGAAGACAAAGAAGAAGAGGAGTGTGGGAAAGAAGCAGAGGAAGTGGAAGATGAGGAGAAGGAGGAGGACAAGGAAGAAGAAGGTATTGTACGTGGCCCTCAAAACCTAAAATGTTTACTATTTGGCTCCTCGCAGAGATAGAGTGCTATCTCCTGAGCCTAACTCTTAGGCAAGAAAACCAAAGGCAGTCTTCAAGTTGGAAATTTTAGAACACAGGGGCTAAAGAAATCACATCAAAGTTTAAAGAAATCATATCAAAGTTTATATTAAAAGGCTAAGGAATCCTCTGTCCTACCTCGAACTAAAGCACCCAGAAGGGCTCCCAGAAAGAGTGTGTGGGGAGGGAGGATGTAAGAATTCTCACTTCCCTGCTTAGAGTTTAATTGCCCCAAGTGCCAGTCTGGAGCTCAGTGTGTCACTCAGTCACTGTTTCAGCTCTGCTTACAAAACTGTGGTCCAAAACAATAACTGACATTATTTTGATCTGAAATTTTTTTTTAAAGATTTTATTTATTTATTTGACAGAGAGAGACAGTGAGAGAGGGAACACAAGCTGGCAGAGAGGGAGAGGGAGAAGCAGGCTCCCTTTTGAACAGAGAGCCTGATGCGGGGCTCAATCCCAGGACCCTGGGATCATGACCTGAGCCTAAGGCAGACGCTTAACGACTGAGCCACCCAGGCGCCCCTTGATCTGAAATTTTTATACTAACTGTTTTATTGTGTTTATATTTTCATTTATTGTATTTAGCATTTACTGGGTATTCTTTATCTGAATATGCATGTTTTCCCTCTTTTGAGAAATTCTTTTCTATTAGTGTTTCGATCATTTTAATTAACCTGTTTTCTTTATTCCTCTTTTCAGTATCTCCACTTACTGATGCACCTGAATGTATCTTCGATGTAGTGGATCTTCTCACATATATTCCCTTCTTCTGGTCTGTTTTGTTTTTTTTTCTTTTCCTTTTATGTTTTTTTCTTTCTTTCTTTCTTTTTTTTTTTTTTGTCATTTTGCCCTTTGGAAGATTTCCTCAAATTTATTTTCAAGTATTCTGTGGAATCATTTATATTAACAACTATACATGTCATTTTATTATTCTCTGATTATTTCCTTTTTTATAACACCCTGTTTTTGTTTTATGATGCAGAGTCTTCTAAAATTTCTCTGAGTACAGTAATAAACCTTTTGCTAAATTTCTCTTCTGTTTCCTAGGCTTTTCTTTGTTTAGAAGTGTTTCTTTGTATGTTTATCTTTGGTTTTCACTTTAATCTTGAAAGTTTTTATCAAATGAATGTCCTCTTAGACTTTCTCTTCTAGTGGATTCATTTTCTTATTATCCCTTTACAGCATTTTACTTATTCTAAGCAGGGAGACCTGGTAAACATGGGTAGCCAATCCAAAGCAATGGAAAGCCAATTGCTTTCTTTAACTAGAAGCCAAAATTTTGCTTTGGTGAATAATTTGATTTTTTTTTTTAAACAATGTCATTTCATTGTCCTCTACCTGTCATGACTTCTGGAAAAGCAGACTACAAAATTCTTATGTTTGGTACTCTATATGTAATATGATTTTTTTCTCCAGCCACCTTCAAGTTTCTCTCTCTCTCTCTCTCTGACTGTTTGAGCTTAATATGTCTAGATTTGGGGGGTTTGGTGTCCTTTAGGTATTTCTGTGCTTCTTGGATATGTGGTTAGTCAATTTGATATGATTTCACAGTTCTTGGAGGCTGTGTTCTGTTTCCTTTAAAAAAAAAAAAAGGCATTCTTCGTCTCTATCACTGCTTATCATTTCTCGTATTTTTGTTTAATTCCCTCTCATGGTTTCCATGTCAGAGCTGAAAGGATCAATTTTGTATTGCATGTTGTCACATTTTCCCATTACAATGTTAACATTAATCAGAGTCATTTTAAATTCTCTGTCCGTTGTAATATCTGCATCATTTCTGAGTCTACTTCTGATGACTGCTTTGTCTCTTGTGTTTGTTTAAATTATTATTATGATAAAACACTTAACATGAGATCCTCCCTCTTAACAAAGCTTTAAGTATATAATACAGTATTGTTAACTAAGGCACATTGTTATAGAGCAGATTTCTATAACTCATTTACCTTGCATTAATAAAGCTTTACACCCTTTGAACAACTCCCATTTCTCCAACCCCCCTAACCCCTGGCAATCACCATTCTACTATCTCTATAAATTTGACTACTTTAGATATTTCATATAAATGGAAATATGCAGTGACTAGCTTCTATGACTGCTTTATTTCACTTAGCATCATGTTCTCCAGGTTTCTCCATGTTGTCTCCCATGGCGGGATTTCCTTATTTTTTAAGGCTGCATAATATTCCATTGTGTGTATACACCATATTTTCTTTATACATTCATTCATTTATGGACATTTAGGTTGTTTTTTAGCTATTGTGAATAATGCTACAATAAACATGGGAGTGCTTCTTCTTTTTTTTTTTTTTTGGATATATACCCAGAAATAGGATTGCAGGATCATGTGGTAATCCAATTGTTAATTATCTGAAGAACCACCATACTGTTTTCCATAGTGGCTACATTGTTTATATTCTCACTAGTAATGCATAAAGATTCCAATTGCTCCACATCCTCCCCAACATTTGTTATTTTTTTTATTTTTTATTTTTCTTTTTTTCTCTTTTCTTTTCTTTCTTTCTTTCTTTCTTTCTTTCTTTCTTTCTTTCTTTCTTTCTTTCTTTCTTTCTTTCTTTCTTTCTATTATAGCCATCCTAACAGATGTGAGGTGATAGCTCATTGTGGTTTTGGATTTCCACTTCCCTGATGATTAATGATGTGGAGCATATTTTCATATACCTTTTGGTCATTTGTATATATTCTTTGTATTTCCAACTATTCAAGTCCTTTGACCATTTTTTTTTAAAGATTTTATTTATTTATTTGAGACAGAGAGAATGAGAGACAGAGAGCATGAGAGGGAGGAGGGTCAGAGGGAGAAGCAGACTCCCTGCTGAGCAGGGAGCCCGATGCAGGACTCGATCCTGGGACTCCAGGATCACGACCCGAGCCGAAGGCAGTCGCTTAACCAACTGAGCCACCCAGGTGCCCCCTTTGACCATTTTTAATTGGGTTCTTTGTTTTTTTTTTTTGTTGTTATGGAAGAGTTTAGGGATTTTTTTTTTTGTTTTTCTCTCCTGTTCTTTTCATATATTTTGAATTTTTTTTGAAGCCAGACATCTTATGTAAGACAGTAGAGATGGAAATAGTAGGTCATATGCTTGAAAGTGAACCCATCTTTTTTCTTATAGGCCTTGCATGAGGGAACTGAGTTAATCTAATTAGAAGTGGAGCTGGGCTTGAGTTTTGTAGTTTGTATGCTTACCCTCAGGACACCAAAGGCTCAAAATACTCTAGCAATATGTTGTGTTTATGGTGGAGGCTGGTGTGTCAAAATGTTTTCCTTTTTTTTGCTTTCACTGCCTACCATCAGCTTTTTGTTATCTCTATTCTGAACATCAAAGAAGGTCTGACTCTTGCGAGTTACCTGTGAAGTGACAAGTTAGCTTGGCAGTGGAGTGTGAGGGAGTGTTCTTTGTTATTCTGGTGAAGCATCGGTGTCAGGCATTGTATGGTTGTGTCTCATGGATATTGTCTTTTCAGCGTTTCTTTTCTTCCCTAAAGCTGTTGTTCTGAACCCATCCTGTATTCCTACTTCCTCTCCCAGGATATAGCTTTTCTTCCTGTTCCCTTTGCCTAGTTTCAGTGAGTTTTCATAACTGCCCTAAAGGTGAAAGTGATATTGCCTTTTCTCCTGTAGAGTAAGGCATTTGTTCCACTGGGGGCATGGGGAAAAGATCCCAAGAGAGTTTGATGCCCCTTTCATACTGACTGCTACTTCTCTCCGCAAATCTGTATCACAAGAGGGACTTTCTCAGATCTCTCCCAGTATTTTCTTTTCTTTTTTTTTTTTTTAAGATTTTATTTATTTATTTGACAGAGAGAGACACAGCGGAGAGGGAACATAAGCAGGGAGAGGGAGAAGCAGGCTCCCCGTGGAGCAGGGAGCCTGATGCGGGGCTCGATCCCAGGACCCTGGATCATGACTTGAGCTGAAGGCAGACGCTTAACAACTGAGCCACCCAGGCGCCGCACTCTCCCAGTATTTTCTGTAAGCATCCAGTGGGGTTCCTGGAGAAAGAACTTGCAAGAAAATGCAACTTTGAGGCTCTGGAGACTTCATCCTCTCACCAGTGTATTCTTAGTCCCCACCAATCACCTTCACTAACCTTTTCCTTAGGGGTCTGGCTCTATCTTGCCCTTGTAAACCAGTGTTCACATCTTATCTCTCTCTGCAGGCACTTATCTCTCAGACTGTGGGCTAGTTGGTTACCCTTGAACCTCAGCATTTCAATAGGTTTAAGGGAAAAAAAAATGAATTTGCTTATTTTGTCATTGTAAGGTTGTATATGTTGTTCTTTCTAGGTCTCTCCAGTCCTAAGTAGAAACTACACCTATGTTTAGATTCTTCAAATTTTCATTGCACTTATATATATGGCATCTCTGTGTTAGACCCAATACCTACATAAAACAATTTATGTTATGTTATATTTTCCAAGGTATATTTATTATCATACTTTCCCCTTAGAAGAATTCAGTCAGGTAGGAAATATCATTTCCATTTCAGAGATTAGAAAACAGTGGCATAGAAATATATCCAATACAACAGAGTGACTTAAAAATAATGTCAGGATTTGAACTAATATCTGTTCTCCTCTTGTCCAACATGCTTGTATTTTCACAACCATGATTTAATTTCTCCTTTTTATAAAGTCAGAGCTCTATTGGTTCTCCAGCCACCTTCACCAAAACTATTACTTATGAGCACTCATTTTAGGCATTTGGTACTTCCAGCATTTTAAACAAATTTCAGTATAAAAGAGTTATTTAGAAGCATGAGTTAAAATTTAACCAAGAAAATCCCTATTCTCTTGTTATGATCAAGATTATTACTGCCTTTAAATGGATTGAGAGTCAAGAGGATTTATTATAAAATGCATATGCTAAATGACAGTTCTCGTTCACCTTCAGCTTTTGAGGCAACAATTTAGTTGTAACAAGGACATAAAGAACCTTAAAATATTAAGTAATAAAATATTACTGAAACATGCAATTGTGCTACGCTTTTTCCTTTATAATTTAAACCTCTTCACATGTATTTCCTTTGTTTGGAAGCCTTACTAATGTCATAAATATACTTCATAATAATAAAATATGTATTATACAAGCTGTGATTTTAGTAAATATTTAGTGGACTAACTGCACTGAGTGTTCATTGACCTTGGTAGAGGCAAATTTGATCTTTCCGAAGCTTCTGATTTTTCTCTCAAGTATGTAGGAGAAAGAAATTGTATCTTTAAATGGTTTACTCTTTACATTATAAAATTTGCTTTTGTGCCTTTTTTGCTCTTAAATCTCTGAAGTTACAGTTCCCTCATGAGAGATGACACAACACGGTAAAAGATCTAGGTGGATCGGTAGTAAATTTGTGGGTATTTTTCTTTTTAATAAAGTCTTTGTAGGGCTTGTAAATGCCTTGGGCAACTTTTTCTTCTTCCTCACCCTTGTCATAAGTCCAGGTTATGAACAAAAAAGAACAAATATTCCTTATAAGATTAGTTCATGTGTGAATCAAGCAGTGTAGTTCAAGTAGCCTTTTTGTTAGAAAAAAAAAAAAAACTCTTTTGTTTCTAGGTATCTTATATTTTAAAAAAAATCAAGGTGCTTTTGAGGTTTATAAACTTCAGAATGTTATGAAACATGGGAAATTCAGGCACAGAATCTGGAACAGAGTTCACTGATGATGCCCTGGGACTTGATCATTTGCTACTCTTTCATGATGGTCTGAGAAGGCAGTGCACCAATTCAAAAATAAGTGTGTGCTAATATTGGCATTATGACATCTCTTCCAAAAGTAGCACTTTACAGAGCCAATGACATCGTAACATTTCTTATCTTTGGAAGAAGTTATGTGACTTTTTTTCCATAGTCACAGCCATTTTGGTATATTGGTTTGTCCCCTTGCTCCAAATACTAACTTTTAGCATGGGTCAATCTAAAGAGATAGCTGTTGCATGTTCTCTTGATCATTTTGATGTCCGGAATATGGAAATTTGATTTAAGACTTCGCCTATTTAGAAATTCTAATCCAGCACAATCTGGGACTTTTCATTGACCTTATAAAATAAATGGCTTACAAATAAAAATTGTGCATTTCTGCTGGTTTTCTGTATGTTCAGATTTTACTCACTGTGAATCGTAAGTTAAGACTGCTGTTTTACTGTGGAATTAGCAGTTAAATATTGGAGTAGGTAAATGCAATGATCCGATCATACAAAATAAAGTTAACAGCCTTGGTCTCTATGCATCCATCCATGATGGTTGTAGTAACTCAGGTTCAGTGGTAATTTTCTTAGAAGGAACAAGTGGCTTTTAGAAGAAGCCATGATTTAGTGGCAAACAAGGAATGGTTGCTTAATAATGTTTGATCTCTCCCTAAACCAGAAGTAACAGATTCACATGTTCATAGAGGCCTGGTAGATCATATAAATGAGTAAGGCTGGCTGAGGAGACTATGGCAACTAGAAGAGTACTTGCCCCGCCTAATGGGGCAGCTCATTTTCTTTTCTTTTCTTTTTTTTAAGATTTTATTTATTTATTTGACAGAGATAGACATAGCGAGAGCAGGAACACAAGCAGGGGGAGTGGGAGAGGGAGAAGCAGGCTTCCCGCAGAGCGGGGAGCCCGATGTGGGACTCGATCCCAGGACCCTGGGATCATGACCTGAGCCAAAGGCAGACGCCCAACGACTGAGCCACCCAGGCGCCCCGCTCATTTTCAACTCCAACTGACTTGCCCGTATTGGAATGTAAGCTCATTTATATCTGAGTTTCTAGTTTTTAACAAAAGCCAGAAATCTAGATTTTTTTAAAAAAAACAGCTATTACCTCGTATCTAAACGTATGAAGCTAATTAATAATTATTAATAGAGTTTGTGGTCAGAAAAACCACAACAGCAAGGCCACGCTCACTCTCAGCTACCAGTAGCCATCGCACATGAATAGGCCACCTACTCCTTGTGTGCAGAGAGCAGAGCCATATCTCCAGTCCACTCTGCATCCACAGTGCAAATTGACTGACCCATGGTAGACCTTGCATAGTTACTGAGCGAATAAATAGTTTTTATAGCTGATTAAATGCACTCCATTTCTCCTAATCTTATACTTAAGAAGAATTCCAAAGTGAGACTGACATAATGGTAAAAGTAACAATGCATAGGTAAATTCAGTGATGCCATGGGCTTCATAAGTTTAGCACCAAAATTCTTTGCTTACATGAGGTATTAAAAAAAAAAGTGACCTATGGTTAAAAAAGAGGATTGGTAAAAATTGTCAAAGGGTTGATTTTGATCCACGGTCTTAATTTGTAATGACTTTATGAAGATGCCATACAATTGAATATACTGCTAATTTGAAGGAGAAAAATAATTATCCTCTAAAAGTTGATCAAATGCAACGTGAAAACCTGGACCCTACTCTCTATATGTGCTCCACTCCCTTTGCTTACTGAGTCCAGGAGAAAGAGCAGGTAAGTAGGAATGTGACATGCTTTCCATGTCTCAGGTCTGCCTCCCTGCGTCAGGGAGGTGTAGGCTTCCAAAGTCTCGGCATTAAAAAGGCCTGACTTCAGAGCTCTGGGGGAGGGGACAAATCTCTATTTGTTTATAGTCTTTAGCTCTAATTACATAATTACATTGGAAGGAGGACTGACTTCTGAGGAAAAGCAACAAAGCAAACAAGGTAAAATTGTAACAGGTCAGTCCAGCCATTATCTCTTTAGCCCTCGTGTGTGTGTGTGTGTGTGTGTGTGTGTGTGTGTGTGTGTGTGTATGCGCGCACGTACCCGCACGCATTCACACGCCAGCTCATGGTATTAACAGATAAAGGCAGTCAGGGGTGTGTGCAAGCCTATCATTTTACCTTTAGTGCACTGTAGCACCCTGATTATCTCATTGAAATTGGAAGGTAAATGGGATGTTGTAGAAACAGAGACTTTGCATGGCAGGTAATAGAGCAGACCTAATTAGCCTCAAGTACCTGTAATCCTAGGAGATGTACCTTGAGATAAAAGCTAGGGAAAGTCCCTCAGGTATGACTAATAGGTCCCCAGCTAGGTTGGCTCTGGATCAGGTGTAGTATGTCAGCTGTGCTGAATGCATCCTATTGATCCAAGAGAGTCTGCTCTTTCTGCCACAAATTGAATTCAAATTGCTTACAAGGGAAAGGCATTTGGCTTACCTGATTCATATTTCAAAATAATTTTCTTCAATAGTAGTTTGGTAGTGGATTGTAGAGTCTTTTTTAAAGCCCAGTTTTAAAAATATATTCTCTCAAATGTTGTATATGATTTTCTTCAAAAACATTTTGTAAGTGCTATGAACAAGTATATCATAGATACATTTTATATTTCAAGAAAATGGAGAAGAGTTTACTTAAAGATTATGGCCCCTGCCTACTAGGTAATATTTTATAACAAGAAATTTTGTTACTTACTTAAAAGAAAAGATGGATTTTTTCTGTTTATTAATTAATTATAAGACTTAAATAATTGGAAATATAGAAAACATAACCACAAGATTTTAACCTGACAGTAATCTACGATAGTGTTTTTCAAACACTATTAAAATAAAGGCTTCCTAAGCATTATTCTGATCAGATACTCGGGGCATCTCATTCATTCTAATAGTTGTTGAACATCTACTATGTCCAGGCACTGTTCTAGGAACTGGAGAGGCATAAGTGAACAAAGCAGAACATACTCAACTTAAAGAGATAGACAATATACAATTAACAAAATAAGTAAAATTTTCAGTAATGTTATCAGGTAAAAGTGCTAAGGAAAATAATAGAAGCAGTATAACATCAGTATAACAGTACCAAAAGAGTTAGTGGCAATTTTACTTTATTTTTTTAAAGATTTACTTATTGGGGAGACTGGCCGGCTCAGTCGTTAAGCGTCTGCCTTCAGCTCAGGTCATGATCCCAGGACCCCAAGATCATGACCTGAGCTGAAATCAAGAGTCAGATGCCTAATCAACTGAGCCACTCAGGTGTCCCAGTTAGTGGCAATTTTAAATGGGGTAATCCGGCTCAGGCTATTTCAGAAAATTGTATTTGAATAGAGACTTCAATGAGCGGAAGGAGATATCTATGTGGATTTCTGGGGAATACTACACATATATTACAGTACTTCATAATATAGTAAACACTCAACCTGTATACATTATTACATGTTTATTCTTGGTTTATCTAAGTACTTCTGGATCATGATTCAGTGAGAAAAAACCAAGTTTGCCATCCTCACATATAAAGAAGGGCAATAAAGATAAGTGTAAAACTACTGGAAAGTTTACAGTAAGACAGGATGTTGTTGCCGTTTAGCTAATAGTATGGGTTAAAAGAGAAAGCAAGCCAGCATTTTCATAGCACAGTTTTCCCCTTTCTAAGTCTTAAGCTGGGGTTGAGAAGTTAAGTTGGCAAGATAACCAGTGGTGTGCCAGAACTCGTATGTACCAACTCTTGAGAGTCATTTGTGGGCATCTCTTTCCGATTCTCCATTGGCGGATATCACTTTGGTAGATTGAAATCAGCCATGAGTGGGTGTACTCAAACCATAGAAGTGGAACACTGTCAATCTGCCTTCCCCAACCCAAGAACTGTTTGGTATACATTTATCAGCATACCACTGAATATAACCGACTGAGTCCATTTTCCAGGTTCGACTTAGTGTTTTGTTCTTAAAAAGTGTGCCATCTTTCTCAAGAATCCTTCACTAATAGTCCTATTAGATCAGTTGCCAGAGTCGTTCCCAATCAACATTTTTTTTTTCCGATTCAAATAAATTTGCCCCTCAGTGGTCGGTTTTATTCCTAGTCAGCATGACCAGAAGCAGAACTGCCTCTGATTACCTAAAGATAGAGCAAAACACTTTTTGTGTTATTCATTTTAAGTGGAGGCTTGATTTATAGTTAGGAATTCTGTTCTCCCTGGAAAATAAATGTAATACTAAATGGAGGTAAAAGTGCTATATTGGAGGAAAAAAATATTCTGATCAAAACCCACAAATTATGAAAGTGGGACAAACTGTAAAATAAACAATGCAGCTTACCAAGAGGACTCAATATTTTCCAGATTACATGTGAGACCTACGAATACCAAAATAATTGCAAAAACACTAATTTGAGGGGCTGAATTGACTACTTCAACTACTTTACCTTTGGCTCAGCAATTCGGAGTTAACAACTAATTAATAGGATAGCTTTTTTTTGTCATCAAAAAGTACATCTGTTTTCCAGTCTTCTTTTAGGATTTAGAAGACATTTTTGAACTGGGGCATATAATAAATCTGAGAACTTCTCTAATTCTTGGGATTTTATGTTGTGATATTTTATCTTCTTTAATGAAGATTTGCCATTAAATCAAAAATGTTTCTAAGCTGCAAAGTTGAAATACTGTTAGGCTTATTAATATAATACACCTATAGGGGCTCAAAACTGGACCAGATTTGTTTGAGGGAATGCAAGATACAAACTAGACAGCTGCTTTTTTCTCACTCATTTCACTCTATTACTGGTTAACTTAGTGGAAAAATGTAAATTTTCCAGGGATTTTAGGTTGAAGGTATCTCAGCCAATGGAGATGCGTGCTTGACTTGAGGTCTAATTTAACTCCCGTGTAGTATTGATCAACATAGACCACCAGGGACACTAACAATCTTCTTTTGCCAAAGGTAGACAATGGTATAAGAGTAAAGTATAATAAATGCCCCTGTCCAGTCCCATGTCGATATCCAGCTGCCTTTTGTGTGTTTGTGTGTGTGTGTGTGTGTGTGCGCACAATTTTGAGTGCATCAGTATTTCACGTTTATTGTAGTGTGATGAAACACCTTTCAGAATGGCCAGAGGGACACTCAGCAGTAAGCATTTAGGCAGTACAAATTGGAGTGAACAGGAGGGCAGTTAGCCGGGAATATTTCTGAGGTCAAAGTAGTGTGGGTAGAAGCTGAATCAGCTAAATGCAGAGTTAAGAGCTGCAGTACCTGCCGCAAAGTAAATATAGATTACCTTCTTGAAGACAAATTGATCCACTGGACGAGGATCTTTCAGAAAAAGAGACAAGTGCAAAAAAAATTAAGTAATTCACACTGACCAATTTTCTAACCCTTAATACTACAACCTTCCTATCTCCCTGTAACTTTCCACTTGACATCACTTCAGTCTAGAAGAATCTACTGAACAAGTAAATACCTATGCAAAACTCAAACTCCAACTTTAGCAGAAGCAGTTTTGAGACACAAATTAATTCCTCCTCATTAAACTTATGATTCTATATAATCACTACATTAATTATCATTTCTAGGTCTGAAGAGCATAGTAAGCACTAGTAAGTAATTGTTGTGATTATCACATCTGGAAAACTTATACATGGATAGGAAATCAGCCTAATGTACAAGCACCATTTTGAATTAATTCAGCAAATATTTTTGAGCCTCTGCTATGCGCCTGCCTGCTCTTATATGTTTATTTAGAAAATTGCTGTCTTCAAGAGATCTCTTTCAAACTGATTAGTTCACTTTATTAAAACTGAGTAAATTTCAGTGGGGAGGGAGTAAGGGTGGGTGGGTAATGCCTTCATTTATTTAGTTAGCAAACATTTATTGAACAAATTCTCCAAGCAAGGCTCAATGGCAGATGATGGCAGATCAGCCTCAAATTCGTAGCTCCTTTCCTCAAGGAACTCACAGTTCCTTTGGGAAAGATAAAAGATTAAAAAACACAAATAAAGTATGGTAGGTGATACAAAAAGAATCTCAAAAAGGAAGTGAGGTGCCAAATTACCCAAAATGGCAGGTGGAAAAAGATCAGAGACTTTTTTTTTTTTTTTTTTTTTTTTTGTAGAAGACATTATAAAATGCAAAGGACCTGGCAGAGGTCAATGGAGAAGAGAGGGTGGAGGATGGCGTACGGAGGGGGAGCATTCAGAACAAGCAGCGGCGCATATGATGGATGGGCAGGGGTCATTCGGGGACATAGAAAAAGTCTGGTATGGCTTCATGCAACCTAACATAAACACCTGTTACTGGGGGTGGTTTCTGGGAGCACATAAAAGAGTAGTATAACAAGCTGAAATCCCTATTGGAAGCTGAAAGTTATATAAAATTATTAATAACAAGTTAATGAGATGATTCCCTGTCCTAAGTAAGATTAAGATGTAACATCAAATTGTGGTAATTGAGATGATTAAAAGAAGAAATCAGCTTGAGCTGGACAACTTTCAGGTAGTTTCTTCTGAAACTACTAGAAATATGAAAGTTCCGTTGCATTTCAAAGAACAAAAAAATCACATCAGTGAAGTTTAAATAGACCGAATTGAGAAACAATTTTTCGGGCTATTCTAAAATATAATTATGAATTTTGCTAATGAAATTTTCTCATTTTAGGTTAATTCATTCTAAGTGACATTTTTAAGGTACCAATTATCATTGGGTACTGAGGGTCCCCTGTGTGTAATTGGATATGCCAAGGGAATTGGAAGAATAGATCAGAGAATCCTTTAAGTTTTGCAAACCTAAACACTGGGGAGATCCAAAGAGCATCGAGGAAGGTGCAGAATTTCTTCTTCAAATAGTACAGATTCAGCTAAAGCTATGCAACTTACCAAGTGTGGAGACAAACTTCTAACAATCTATAGGTTACACTTAGAAGAGAGTAACCATTTTGGTTAAATAGACAAAAATGGCAACAATTTTCTCATTCACCTTAAACTGATTGCTCTTCTCAGTTTTAGGCTAATTACCCTTGTTTCTGAGCCGATAGGGTACAAGTCTGATACACCAGTCATAGAGGGTAAGCTCCCTTCTGAAATTGGCCAGCCACACCCCACCACCTGCCATTATCAATGGCCAAGCGTATTCTTATGGAACTCTGTCCTAGGCACTGCTCAATAATGCTCAAATGGGGAAAAAAAATTAAGAGAACCACTGAGGTTTGCACACAGTCCTGGATGTCCTTCCTGACCTAAAAGATAGAACATGTATTTCACAATTAACCAAAGCCTAAAGAATTTGGAATTGTTTCCTTGGGGAAAAGAGCATGCTTAATATTATAACCAATGTAGAGGTTAAGCAATTTTAAAGTTTTATATATCATAAGCTCATATTTTCAATTACACAGAAGTATGTAAATAAATAAATCGAAGTTGGAAATGATTACATCAGTAAAACGTGTGGATAGAAGGGGCTGAAATACCAACAGAGATCACTTTTTTTTAAGTAGAATCCTCAAATTTGTAAGCTTATAACTATACTACACAAACATAGCATCTGAAATATTCCTGTCAATTCTCTATAACATTAACATTGTACTGATTTGTGGAGAAATGTGACGATAATAAAGTTTGCTGCTGTCTCTTGGGAGGAAAAGAGAGGGGAAGAGAGAAAGAGAAACAGACAGAGAGGACAATGTCTTCAGTAATGAAGAGATAGCAATTCACTTTATGTCAATGGAAAAGTACCTGGTTCTAAGTTCCATTACTAAGCAAAATACCAGGAGGGTTTGTTACGTGCTTTTAAAATAAAATAAAATAAAATTATATTTCTATGTATGTAATCACATCTGTGAATACATTAGGGGGATAGAGTTACTAGTATATGTTTCCAAGTGTTTTCCATTATATTCCAACTGCAATTTTCTGAACACTAATTTACAGCTATACTTCAAGTTTGCTCCTGCTACACTGAAATAAGTACTGTATATATTTCAGGAATTCTGTACAAAATTATATATTTGGTAGAGGAGTGACTGCTGGTTCAGCAAACATTGCATAGCTCATTGTGTTCACAGTGGGGCCACAGGATTTCTGCACAGAAGGCACACGAAGGAGGGGAGTGCATACACATCAATATTTTAAAGCCAAATCCTTGAATTCCCCATCAACCATTTCACATGCTGATTGGGGAAGCTCCAGAATCCCATCTCATCGTGTGTAGGAAGAGAAAAGTCCATTTTAGAGATGAATTGACTGAGATCATGATAAATAAAAATCACTTATTAAGATCACATCAAATCAGGGGCATAGAGACAAAGAGAAGGTAGCTCCGGGCCTATTGATTTAACTCACTTCCACTCGGCCCTCTCCGCAACTGTCAGAGGTAGAGAGTCTCCTAGCTGCTAGCTGGAAGGCATTGACTGAGATTGCATGAGACAATACAACCATCACACCTCTGAGCACAACATCCTTCACCTTTGGGGCCAGGGATGCTCCTTGCTTCCCACTCTCTTTTCTTTGCTCCAGGCAAAGGCTAAGGAAAGAAGAGCCGATTGCTTATAAGGCATTGTAGTTCACGGGTCTCTAACGTATCCGGGGCATCTGTGTGCACTGATAGAAAGTATTTTCAGTTCAATCACTTTGAAAGCCTGGATAATAGAGGAGCAGGAGGATTGTAGCATGGATAACAAAGTTGTTGCTGTTGTAGGTTTGTTTGTTTGTTTTTTCCTTTTTATCAACAGGAAGCTCAGTTAGCAATTGCACCAAGCACTGATTTCGCTGGCCTGTTTGTAGGCACTACAGGGGTCTTTTTAGCTGTGCAACGCAGACATGTGCTGAACAGCCTTTGATTTCTTTCTTACAAGTTTGTTTCACAGGATAGGCCATTGCCAGCGTGAGTTGCTCCGGTCATTATATAAGATCCATATCGTCGCTTTGTATTTAAAAATCACCTGTTCCCACCCTGGCCTTTCTCATCTCCTGGAAATTCTTGGGCATCTCTTGGCTACTCCCCATCCAGGTGGGGCTTCTCATTGAGAGCTTGTGTGAAACATCATTGAGAGCTTGTGTGAAAACATCATAGCCAGCAAACGATGTCCGAGGGCATCGGCCCTCACTGCTGCTTGGGCATGCTGCGGAGCCCTCGCCCTCGTCCTCGTCCCTGTCCCCAGGATGGCCTTATGGTCAGAACAGGCCCCCTCGTGTAAACTTTCCACAGAAGGCTGTGAAACAACTTTTCAAAACCCGTGTCTCGTTTATTTTCTTCTTTTTTTCCTCCTGGTTTGATGTCAGTCATCAATCGAGCAGGAGACAACTCATTTCATTTCTGTGACACACCATGATGGACTTGTGTTGCAACCCTGACTTATTTTGAGAACTTCAATTTCTCAAGCTGAAAGCTTGAATGTCCCATGGTTGGAAGAGCTATTGATCCGAGGTAGATGGACGGCTCAAGAGGAATGGATACATTCCTTACGGCACTTTCCCTCTCCTCTGCCTTTCCTGGCTGCTATAGAATGTAGTCTTACTCAGAGTTTGCTGTCATCTACAAACTTTGATTCTGGCCCCTGGAATATATTCCATTTTTACACCATTTTTTTTTTCCACTGTAGGCTTTCTCCTCGTGAAGCATTGCTCCATTTCATTCCAGATGAATTGTCTATTAACTGAGGAGTTAGTTATTTTTGGTCCCTTTTACAACTTGCTGTAGAAAATGTAGGCGCTGATGGTAAGTGATGCTTCCAATGAGCCTTCCTCGTGATGTTAGAAAGAAATAATGTACAGTATTACTCTCAAATATAAAATGCTAATACAGAAGTAAAAACAAGGAATTGAATCTATTATTTAAAATCTGTGAATAACCCAATACAAGTATTAAAAATTGTAATTTTTTAAAAATCTGATTTATAAAATTTCTGGTGGAAATAATTAGTTCTGAATGCTCTCTGTGATGGGAGGAGATGGCTACACCCTGTCTGGAATTCTAGAGACTTAAACTACCCTCCCTAACATTCCTTTCTCCAATTAAGAAATACATTAATTTAGAGGCAGAAAATAGTATGAGGGTCCGGATAGATCTCTACCCCCCACGACCGTAAGAATTTTCCTTGACAGAGTTCATGAAAATATACCTTATTTTTATTTAAATTTTTCCCTAATATTTATTGCAATGATTAATAAGTGCTAAGATCTGTGAAGGCACTTTAGATACATTTGCTCATCTAGTCTTCAGAGGACCTCTATAAAGTATATCATGTTGTTACATACATCTTAGAGGCCAAGCCACTGGAATCCATAACTTGCTCTAGCTCCACAAATAACAAGAGTAAAGCAACTATTGGAATCAAGTCTGTCTCACTTCAGAACATGCTCATCCATAAGGAAACAGAATTCATCTCAGAAAGACTTTCCTAATGGGTTAATCTACATACTGTGGCCAAGTTTAAAGGAACAACAAAGATAGGGAGGGACCCAGAGATTAGCAAGAATGCAAGACACTAGCATCCCTGGGGCTAACAGGGCAAGAGAAGTAAAGACTACAGCATAGTAAGAGCTGGAGCTACGACCAGAGACATCCTGAAAGATCTACACAAGGGACAAAAGAATGGAACCAAGATCTCTCTATTTTTCCACCCTCTGATCTTCTGCCTTTGTTCCCCATTGGCTTCAATGTACTAGAAACCAGGGGCCAAGAGAACCCGTGTGGTACAATCTTTAGGAATCAGCATTTCAGATCTCAAAGCAGGGCAGAGGGGCAGAGAATAAGGGATGGGGCAGGGGGCAGGGCAACAAAGAAGCACACACACTAACCAACTGGCTATCTGGACAGCGAGAATATCCCAACTTTCAAATGGCAGCTCAGTCTTTGCCTGCCATGGCCTATTCTGTTTATTTATTTATTTATTTTTTAAGATTTTATTTATTTATTTGACAGAGAGAGACACAGCGAGAGAGGGAACATAAGCAGGGGGAGTGGGGGAGGGAGAAGCAGGCTTCCCGCTGAGCAGGGAGCCCGATGTGGGACTCGATCCCAGGATCCTGGGATCATGACCTGAGCCAAAGGCAGACGCTTAACGACTGAGCCACCCAGGCACCCCTGCCATGGCCTATTCTAAGAAGTAACTAACTTTGCAAAGAAAAGGCAGTGTCCATAAAACATCTGACAAGTGACATAAAAAAACCAAAATGATTTTTTTATGCATTCTTCCCAGTGTTACAGGGTACCTTTTATTTCTTCATATAAATGAACTGAGTACAAAATGACCTATTTTCTTTAGTGTTTAATTTAAAATAGTCCTAAAATCTTAGGTTTTTAAAAAATATTTAAAATATGTTTAAAAAGTAAAAACTATGAAATATAGCCCTAGCATTATTTTTTTTTTAAAAGATTTTATTTATTTTATTTGACAGAGAGAATGAGAGAGAGAGCACATGAGAGGGGGGAGGGCCAGAGGGAGAAGCAGACTCCCTGCCGAGCAGGGAGCCCGATGCGGGACTCGATCCAGGGACTCCAGGATCATGACCTGAGCCGAAGGCAGTCGCTTAACCAACTGAGCCACCCAGGCGCCCTAGCCCTAGCATTATTACTTGAACTTAATTCACCTATTAAAATACAGGCATGGAAACTTTTTGTTATTTCTTTATCCTTCTCTACAAACTAGTAACTTGCAACTTCCTTTTCATTGATCATCTTTTAAAATATTTCCATACCCTTAATTTAGTCACTGGCATCTTTAATGCTACTAATTAACAATAATCAAATTAGGCAGGGATGAAGAACAATCACAGAATGTGTTAACCTGCCATGCGCAACGATTCACAATCACATCCCAGCCCTCAGTTCCACATTCATCCTTTAAGATCTTCGCTCAGCCGATGTGTCAGACAGTCTGGGGTCCCTCTGTGGCATAGAGTTCATGTGATGTGCATTCTGTGCTTTTGCTCCCCTTGATTGCTCCAGCTTGAATGCCAGTTCCACAGTTCGGAGCTGCTTTGCAACTAGTTTTCCTGTAAATAGTCTCCATGTCGCCCCCGCTACTGCTTGGGTTACCTTAATAAAAAAACCAAATATAATTATACTGTTTGTTCTCCTAATAGACTCCGCTGACTGTCAAATGCCCACAGGATAAAAAATCTGAGCTTCTTAACTTGTCAAATAACGAATTTGCAGTCTGGTTTCAACCCACTCCTCCAGTCTCCTCTTTTCCAGTTTTGAATCTCATGCAATCTGTGCCCATCCAAAGAAGACCATGGACTGCTATTGTCCTCTGCCTTTGTTCATGAAGTTCCTGGAGGTCTCTTCTGTTCCTTTTCCATTTGGCAAACTTCATCTATCCATCCATCCATGCATCCATCCATCCAATTTCCTATTAATTTATTTATTCATCCAACTTAATAATTGCTCTAGACTCTATTTTGGGTCAGGTAATCTGCTAGGAGCTGGAGATTCAATGGTGAGAAGAAACAGACTAGCCTTTGCCAGCATGAGTTTTGGTCTACTGGTGAGATAGACGTTTATCGAACAACCTCACATGTGTAATAGCAAACAAAGGTAAATGTTGTTATAAGAAACAAACAGCATGGGATGCCTGGTGGCTCAGCCGGTTAAGCGTCTGCCTTCGGCTCAGGTCATGATCCCAGAGTCCTGGGATCGAGCCCCTCATCGGGCTCCCTGCCCAGCAGGGAGCCTGCTTCTCCCTCTGCACCTCCCCCTGCTTGTGCGCTCTATCTCTCTGTCAAATAAATAAATAAATAAATAAATAAATAAATAAATAAATAAAATTAAAAAAAAGAAAAGAAATAAACAGCGTTCCATTAGAAAGCTTAATAAGGCAGTCTACCTTTGACTGGTGGTAGTAGTGAGGAGGGGCCCATTAAGGGAAGTGATGCTTAAGCTGAGATATGAAGATGAAGAGAGTACTTGGCTAAAATGGGAAGGGGAAAGAAAAAAAGTAGAGAAAATACATATACAAAAGCTTTGGAGTTGAGGAGAACTTGACATTTTTGAGAAAAACAGAAAACAAAACAAAAACAAAGAGGGTAATTATTATTATTATTATTATTATTTTAGAGTAGAGATACCCAGTAGGAAAGAGTGTAAGACTTGATAATATTTGTTATTCCAATCTTGAGAGTACAATATATTGCCATTTATTTGTGGCTTCTTCAATTTCTTTCATTAATGCCTTACAGTTTTTGATATAAAGGTCTTTCATCCCCTTGGTTGAATATATTCCTAGTTTTTCATATTTTGTATGGCTAAATTCTTAATTATATAAAATCTGTGTTATCTGTGATAACAGATCTCTTGAGAGACTGGCATTTCTGAAAATACTCAGGATTAAACTTCAGTTTAAACATGATTAACTACAGGGTGAAAAGTTTTTGTTTTTTTTTAAAGACTTTATTTATATGAGAGAGAGAGAGTGAACATGAGTGGGGGAAGGGCAAAGGGAGAGGAAGAAGCAGACTCTCCGCTGAACTGGGAGCCTGAAGCTGGTCTGGGTCCCAGGACTCTGAGATCATGACCTGAACAGAAGTCAGATGCTTAACTGACTGAGCCATCCAGGCTTCCCTAGGGTTAAAAGTTTGAAAGAGGCTTTTTTTTTTTTTTTTTAAGATGGAAGATTTACAATGAAAATATTTCTATAAAATATAAAATATTTCTATAAAATAGATCCAGAAGAAAAATAAAATACTACCTACAAATTCTACTTAATAAAAAATAGAGAGCTTTAGACAAACGTTCCAAATGACAGGTGTTTCTGTTTCTTTTCAAAAGTATGGTTTGTTTCGAATTATAAGAAGTTAACGGTGATGGGAAAGCAATAATGTGTGTGGACATAAAAGAGCAGAGATAAAAAACTATCAATCTGAAATTACCTCTAAATCACTTGGCTAAGAGACTTAATAAGACGCTACTGAATATCCAAACTGTACTCTTCAGAGTTTATTTTTTTTAAGTTTATGAAGTTTTCAGAAACCATAGTTAAGTTTGTCAAAGTTCTAATATTTTTTATTTCTCTTCTATAGCCCAAAACTTCAATCTCTCCTTCCTAGTAGTACAAAAGATTCTGACCCTTTTTCTATCCAAGTAGTTCACTTTGTATTCACATATGCATCTTTAGAATTGACCTCTCTACAGACAATTTCCTTAAATACTACTTTTCAATTGCCTTATGATACCACTTTTCAATTGCCTTATGATAATTCATGTATGAAATGACATTCAATTGTTAAATATAATTCTTAGTCAACCATAATTGTTGACTAATTTGCATATAGCTCACCCAATGTGCAAGATGATAATACTTGTGATTATGCTGTATTTCTTCTGAGGAACATTTTAAAAAATATGTTATAGTTTTCAACTGAGGAGCTCAAGTCCTATCACCTTGATCATTCATTTGAAGACCAAAGGAGCCAAAGTAAGCGCCTACTGATATCTTACCTCCCCTATGATAGGATCATTGTTTTATATCATTTTTATTATGGGTAGTATTTTAATTTACAAATCGGCCTGCATTTGTCATTTCATTTGCATTTTAATTTGTATTCCTTTTTTTTAAAGTGGGAAGCAAATCAACAACTTCAAGTTCTATTGATGTGATTGACAATATAGCAAGATCCTGTTTTTATTTAGTGCCCATCTGTTTTCAGATTGTTAAGAATCAGATTAATTGAATCTTCATATGATTCCTTAGATGTACATAAGGGGCAAGTTGTCTTTAAGTTTTATTTAAAGAACTGATTGGTTTCACTTTCTTGTTCAAGGCAAAAGAGAAGTAGAGTGAAAGAGACATGAAGAGTCAGAGAAAGAATCCAGTGTCTCTATCACCAATACAGAATGCTATGGATTGGGCATGGAATATTCACGACTGAGCAAAAAGTCAGAGGGAAGGCACTCAAGAGGGAATAAACAAGAAACTATTTTCATGAGAAATTAAGAACTGTTAACTCGATTTGAAAAGAGAAAAGTGGTAAATATGCATTTTGATTTACTAACTAGCATAATGTCCTACTTTTTGGGTTTCTATAACTGTCTAAACGGCCAGAACATTGCATACTTTGCATTTCTGATACCCAGATGGATACTACTCCCTCCTCTCTGTAACAGAATTGGTTTCAGTAATAATTACAGAACAATCAGCAATAATCATCATTTCCTTCATTCATCTTTAGTTTTGGAACAATTGGCCTTTAAAGAAAATGTATGTTGATTAAACCAATGTACTTATCCTGGTTGTGATAGTATACAGCTTTGTAAGATGTTATCTTTAGGGGTACTTGGTGAAGGATACATGGGATCTTGCTGTATTATTTCTTATAGCATAAGGCCATTGCTTTGTACAATCAGCATGATGACATTAATGTAATGGATCAGTGTGGTATTTGAAGAAATAACCAGGATGTCCAAATCTCATCAGACTATATTAAGAAAGAGGTAAGAGAACTAATTTATCCCTGAGGTAAAACTGTAAATGAATATTTTTGTCATATGAATGTCAACTGTTTCTGATCCTCCTTTTTGATTGAGGTTGAAAAGAATACAACTACCAGATAAAAGGTCTCATGCCAGGAACCTGAGGCTTTATTAATCTTCTCTAGTAATGATACCACATCCATCTCAGTCGATGTGAGGGATTCCTACTTGGTTGAGCCTGATGTTGTTTGTAGTTATTCTCTAGTTTCTACAGGAGTCAGAATAGAAAAATTAAGTGAGAATGTGATAGGACCACCACACCTACATCTTTTCAGTCTTTAGTTTGGTTCTAATCTCTACCATCCCCCACTCCTTTATCCTGGAGATGCCATATTGGTTTTGAATTACTATCTTGATCAGAAGTGGGAGGCAATTTCAGAGGTTTCCAGTTAGTCCTCCCCACAGGAAAGAATTCAAAATAAGATTTTTTTTTTTAATTGCCAAGTGTATCAATTCTGATTATAATGGGGAAAAGACCATTGGGGCCCATTGTGAGCTGAACTTTAGCCAGGACTCCATTTATTACTTGGCCCCCATAAGCCTCCACTCAAACAGGGAGAGCTATGATAACATTTGTTTCTCTAGGTACTGATGTCAACTCAGACACTCTGTCTAATAATTCTCCTAATGTGTGGTATTCATTCCCTTTGCCCAGTGTACATTCATCCATAAAAGAACTGGGAGGGATCATCACTGTATCTTCATTCCAGTAGGTTTCCTAGGACTACCACTTAGGGCAGGGGGTTTTGGATCTGAAAATTGGTGCAGATCTAGAAACTGAACAGGGATTATGACTTGTGACTTTTATTGGGATGGTCACCCTCACACTCCTCAGACTCCTACTTTTCTAATTGTTTGCTTAAAAACATTAAGCAGCAAGCATGTTGGCTACTGTCTTGGCAATTTTGGCCCTAGGAACACCATGCTCTATTAAACACCTTCACAACTCCTTGCAGCCCTTGGCTGTACCGCCTACCTTATTAAATGTTATGGTAGTTGTGGTCTCTAGACCCCTGAAAGTTAAGCACAGCCACCTGGCCTCTCTCATTATGGTATCTCATCAAACCTATGAATATTAATGAGTCCATCTCTATGACTGCCTGTGACAGCCCTGGCTTGTGGAAAAGAGCCACCAATGAAATTCTGGTGGCCCTCTCACCAGCACATTCCTGCCAACCTTGGTTAATGATCTGTCCTCCTGCGGAACATAGTTCTCTGATTGGTTTTCTGGCCTCATATAATATACCTATTCCCACTGGACCAATTCATTCAGACTCTTCCCTTCTTCCTCTACCATCTTAGGCATTTCTATTTCACTCATCACTGGCCATCACTTTTTCCAGACTTCTAAAAGATACTCTAGCATAGAGTTTCCCCCATTATTTGAGGTCCTTACCATGGTATTAAATCCCATATCCTGAGACAGGACTCCATTTATCCATCCCTAAAATATTGAAGTTATGCTTATCAAGTTGCCCCTTTAACCAAACATCCTCAAAATCCAATCCCAGTGTTATTCCTCTGGCTCCTGTCAGAATGTACTAGCGAATTTTTGCAACTCCTTCAGTGTATGTATGTTTCTTCCCTCCCTTCTGAGGCTTAGAACTTTCCAGGGATGGTATTTAACCCCAGTTTCTATCTAGCAGCCAGAAGAGGAAGTGGAAATAGCTCTGGAGGGGAGTACCATTTGCCTTGCTGTGGAGGGGCTTTATAAATTTTTCCAGCATGTGGTAAGTGCTAACTATGAGTAGGGAAGTATGGACAATTTCTGCAAATTCTGACGTTTCCAGGAGATCTCAAAAGCCAACATCATTAGGGTATCCATCTAGCTGTACCTATTCCATTTTTTTGTGTTGCCAGGTTTTCCCAACCATGGAATCAACTTTAGCGTAGCAGATCTACTTTGGCTAAGTATTTATACACCCTTAGGGTCCTGCATCTCTAAATATTAGATTTTCTATATCTGCTCTTCTACTTTGTCTTTACTTGTTGACAGTGCTCAGTTTCTTATTATCCTTCTGCCGGCCATCAATAGAACTTAGTAGAAAGAAGCCAACTATGTTATTTTTATAGGCATTGTTTCCTAATAACCTTCAAGTACCTGAATTATCACACGTATGACAGCTTTCACTTCCACTGGGATGCCTTTCCAGGTCACCTCAGGTAAAGTCTTCAGCAACTGGACTATTACCATTTACCATGTACATTCAGAAGCAAGTCCTCTTTGCCAGCCAGGTAGTGGGTGAGCACATTGTAGAACCCCATTATAGTGTCTTTACTTAGAACATTCTCAGCACCACTTCTATGCTCTGTCATGATAGCAATCATGGAAGCAATCATAGGCAGAATAAACAGAACTTGAAGGTGGCTGGGCTAGGATATGAACAACTACAACCATTAGCAGGCTTTTAACCTAAATGGACAGAGACATTCCAGAGGGCAGCAAGAATACCACCTGGATAAGATTTCTTAATATGCTGATTCAATGGGTGCTTTGGTTGCAGAAAAACAGTTTTACATAAAAATAGGATACATAAAAAAGGAACATCTTTTGAAACAGATAGTTAAAAAAATTATCATCATTGGGTGGAAAATTACAAACAGTTGACTTCTTTAGTCTTAGTATATGATTTAGTCTATTTTAAATTACTTATGATAAGAAAAGGAGACATTATAGGGATGACTGTATAGTCATTGTTTAATGGCATGATTCTGGAATTCTAGTCAAAGAAATAAGACAAGAAAAAATATAAGTTTTGAAAATGAAATAAAATATCTCATTTAACATAATTATCCACTAAAACAGCTTCAAAATGATCAATGGGAAATCAAACTAAATTCAGTTTAAAAATGCTTTAAACCTATAAATATTCCCCAACACATTTTTTAAAAATCATAAGGATAATTTGAAAAATTGCATATATATGTATATGTTTCTGAGTGGATAATTTCAATATTATAACTATGGGCATTTTTCAAATTAAGTTGTACATTCTATGTAATTCAAACTTATATTCTAATATGGTACTTTTATAACTTGACAAAATTATTTGGAAATTCATCTTAAAAATAAGTGAACAAAAACAGCATATTGAAAATAAAAATAATGAGGACATTTCTATCCCTACATTTATAACATATCATAAAGCCACAGTAACTTAAAAAGTATGGTCTTATTTCTAACATAGACATATAGGTTAATAGATAAGACTATAAACCAGTTTAATGAATTTCTCATTTTGATTTTGTTGGTAAAGATGGCATTCCAAATCAGTGGGGAATATATGACATCAATAAATTGTCCAGTGAAACACAACTTAAGAGCAATGGGCTTTTGAGCAATTATTATTCAAAGGCTAATGTGTCTAAAATGACTAGCATGTTAAGAGTGTAATTAATATCCTTATTCTAAGAATGTCCTGTTCGCCAAGAACTGAGAGTATTCCTGGAATGTGTGGCTTTCAGATTTAAAACAGGGACAGTCCCAAATAAGCTAGAGCAATTTGGTCCTTTTAGATGACGCCAAAGTAGGGAATTGAGGGTCACCGTGTAAAGAACTGGTGGGCTAGTCTATGGGGCTATCAATAGATAATCTCACAACTCCCTGCAAGAGTCCTGGGGTCAGAGGGTGAGTAGACAGTTAAATCAGGCAGGGCCTTGTGGGATGAGGAGAGAATACTGGAGTTTACTTCAAGTGTGAATGGCCCCCAGTGGGGGTTGTGAGGGGGGGGAGTGACTCATGTGCTTCCATATGGTATAAAGAATTTTTCCAGCTGTCACAGATAGAATAGAGATGCTTCCGTCTTCCTAGACAACAGATTGGGAGGAACTGCACCAAAACATTTCTATGGTTATTTTTGAGTGGTGAGAATTTTGTTTTTCTTTTTAATATTACTTTTTTTAAGTTGAATTTACAGGCATTCACTACTATTTTAAATAAAACAAGTATTTTTATTTAAAAAATAAGCTTTGTAATATGATCTGAAGAAAGAGGAAAAGAGAGGAAAGAGCACATTCTCATTCAATTAAATGTAAACTAATGAAACGTGACTTTTTATCAAAGTTTATAATTCACTTAAGTCCACTGAAGAAAGTGAAAAGACACCCTCCCTTATATACAATTTTCTCCTGGAGGACAAACTCCAGTCTTTGATCTGAAATTCAGATTTCATTCACCTGAATATAATGAAAAAGGACAATTTGGACTTAAAAACAGCAAAAAAATCAATTTGCCTATATCAGCAAAGAAATGGTTACTATATGGTTTTACTTCGAAGGTTTTGAAATGCATCAATAATGTGGGGCTTAAAATTATACGTATTGTACATCTGGAATAACAAATTTAACTCTTCTTTACCTTGGACATTCACAAATTCTAAAGCTCTAATGTGGATAATAAAAGTAAAAACAAGGGGCGCCTGGGTGGCTCAGTTGGTTAAGCGACTGCCTTCGGCTCAGGTCATGATCCTGGAGTCCCGGGATCGAGTCCCGCATCGGGCTCGCTGCTCGGCAGGGAGTCTGCTTCTCCCTCTGACCCTCCTCCCTCTCATGCTCTCTGTCTCTCATTCTCTCTCTCTCAAATAAATAAATAAATAAAATCTTTAAAAAAAAAAAGTAAAAACAAAACAAAGTATTTTCCCCAAGCATAAGCAAAATAGAACAGTCCTCTTATTCTATTGTTGGTGCCTTAGGCAGACTCATGAAGGCTACAATTGATAAAATATTTGGACGTAATATTATTAAACATTTAATCTAATGACATCTTTGATATTTCTAACAAGGACACTTTCTAGGGTTTAGCATTAGAATGTCGATAGCAATGATTTTATTTTATTTTATTTTATTTTAAAGATTTTATCTATTTGACAGAGAGAGAGACAGTCATGGGATCATGACCTGAGCTGAAGGCAGATGCTCAACCATCTGAGCCACCCAGGCGTCCCAATAGCAATGATTTTATATACACACGCATTCACTCACATATATATATATATATATATATCTATATATATATATATATTTAAGATTTCATTTATTTTTTGACAGAGAGAGACACAGCGAGAGAGGGAACACAAGCAGGGGGAGTGGGAGAGGGAGAAGCAGGCTCCTCGCTGAGCAGGGAGCCCGATGCGGGGCTCGATCCCAGGACCCCGAGGTCATGACCTGAGCCGAAGGCAGATACTTAACGACTGAGCCACCCAGGCGCCCCACACTCATATATATATATATATATATATAGTTAATTTGTGAAAGTTATTACATTGAAAAGTTTCAGTAAAAATGAGCCATGAGTGTTTTCAATGTTAATGACCACCAAATTTTTTTCTTATCCTTATTCATGGATAATGATAGTGTCAGTTGTATCCCTTGAAACTATGAAAGATAATGGCTAGGTAATTACTTGTTTTTCTGCATGCCCGTGTCATTACAAATTAGTGAAGTCCACCTCAAATTGTCAGTATCCAGTTCCATTGATCTCTTAGTAAGTTTCTAAAAGCAGGAAGTTACAGTGATGTGCAGTTAATGCTGGTGGCTGCGAATAGACCGCCTATAGGCCTGTTTTTGCAAGGAAAATTTTCAATTAGTGAAAGCCATGGGCATCGGCTTTCAAAAAGAGGAAAAAGAACTTCCCTATAAATCTTTGATCTTTTCTGCTGCATCATGTTTTTCATGAAAGAGAGTTACAGCCCTCCTGCTTAAAACGTTTCTACAAAATAATTTCGTTTTCAAGCCAGCAAGATTAAAGACTTGGAATCTTTATTCAAATAATGGTGCAGAAATAAAATGTTAAATTTAGATCATGTTTATAAGAGATTCACTAGATTTCAAGTTAGCTAAGAAGTAATAAAATAAGTGAAAGGAATCTATTTCATTCACTTTTGTTTGAAATGATAATATTAATATTTCATAGATTGGCACTATGTGATTATTCCTTCCTAATCTTTCTCTGTATTGCCATCATTTTATGAAACTATGGGTGCTTTTAGAGATTTCCTTGACTCTCAATCTCCTTTCATGATTCAAATCTCCTTTTAAAAATGTTGTTTTCAACCTTTGTTCTCTTCCTACTGGGGGATAACTTTGTGATAGAAGAGAAGGGAGACTTTGGAGATCATGTCACTGTTTCCATTAGTCATGCTTTACCATGCATTCTTATATCTTATTTTTCACCCCCCCCCTATTAAAGAAAACAAAGGTGGTCCATGTCATGTATTGGTCCATGTCCACGTCCTATCCATGTGTGGACCTTCTAAATGTCCACACATAGAAATAGATGTTAGGGACTGTCATGAGAGAAAAGTAACCCGAGGTGAATTACAGCCCTGCTAAGGTATCAACGAAACATGGGCAGAACCTGGAAATGAGGAGGAAGTTTTCTGGGAACACGTTGACAATAGTTGTAAATTTTTCACATGGAGCGTTGCACAAAACAGGCACACTCTCTGGGTTGTTGAACTGGATTGTATCAGAGGTTTAACCGTCTGATATATATTTAGTATATTTTTATTAAAAATAAAAAAGAGTCTGTATCTCTTCCTATCACAGTGTTTAAAAAATGAATTTCATTCTCACTGGTGTCCAAATAATAGCTTTGTTCCTCAGCCCTCTTTCATATGGAAGAATGCCAAGTAGGGTAGACCTGTAGCACTCATTGAGTATGAGGGATCCTAGGCAAATAGAAAATGAATGCTTAGTGAACTTTGATCACTAATTAGATGCTTTTACTTTCTTACCACAAATGTGAGAAAATGTTTAAAGGCAAACAGCTGGATTTTAATAATGGTTAGGAAAATATATTTACAATATTTTATATATAATAGATGAGAAAGAGAAAACTTCAAATATGTGATTATGTGATATAACAGCAATTTAATACCAGTAATTCAGTTTAACTGCTTATAATTTATGCTGAACCCTGTAGAATAATAATAATTATGCATTACTTAAATATCAGATTAGCTTTGTTGTAAATTTTATTTTATTTAAGCAGTAAATCACTTGTACAGGCTCACCATTCCTGCTTTGTCTTTCTGTAATATGATTTAATCATACATTATAAACAATTATAAAAAGCATTGGCAGGGAAAATTTCTATGGAACTGCAAGAAGAAATGAAAATGTCTATATATTGGGCGCCAGGGTGGCTCAGATGGTTAAGCAACTGCCTTCGGCTCAGGTCATGATCCTGGAGTCCTGGGATTGAGTCCCACATCGGGCTCCCCGCTTAGTGGGGAGCCCGCTTCTCCCTCTGACCCTCTCCCCTCTCATGCTGTTTCTCTGTCTCTCTCTCTTTCTCTCAAATAAATAAATAAAATCTTTAAAAAAAATAAAATAAAAAAAAATAATAAATAAATAAATAAAATGTCTATATACTTTTTAGGGAGAAATAAGCTATGACTTTGTGCTCTGCCATTTGTATTTTTACCTGTTCAAACAAACGAAAATTCTTGGGCAATTGTTGTTACATGGCACACATAAGAGATGGAAAAGAAAATTTTATTGAAATTAAAATTATTGACGAATTACATTCTAAAAGGTGAAGCTTTAGGTCCAGCCAACATTTCCCAATGTGCATTCTTCAAAAGACAGTCTTGTAAAATGCTATGAGAAACTTTGCCAAAAGCCTTCTGTGCTCAAATGTGTGCAGGGAATATCTTTCCCAGCACAGTTAAATATGTTCATATTAATATGTTAATCTGCATATCTAAGACAGGGATATAACATGCATAACATACCCAAACTTACTTAAATGTGGTAGCTTTTTCTTTTTCTTTTTTTTTTTTTTTAAGATTTTATTTATTTATTTGACAGAGAGAGAAACAGTGAGAGAAGGAACACAAGCAGGGGGAGTGGGAGAGGGAGAAGCAGGCTCCCCGTCAAGCAGGGAGCCCGATGAGGGGCTCAATCCCAGGACCCTGGGACCATGACCTGAGCCAAAGGCAGACACTTAACGACTGAGCCACCCAGGCGCCCCGTGGTAGCTTTTTCTAATGTATAGCACTTTTGGGTGCTCTATGAAACAAAATTTGGAGGACATTGTTTTAGATAGTAATAGATAAAGCAGAAGTTAAAATGTAAGATCACAATAGTTTTGTTTTTTAGATCCTATCAATTTTATATCTGAATTGATTTTTTTGTCTAACAGTTTTGTTTACCTTATTAGCTTTTGAGGGCCTTTGGTTCTAGTTAATGTTTCAGGGGAAAAAAGAGATTAAATACTCTATTAATTGGGGTGCCTGGGTGGCTCAGTTGGTTAAGAATCTGCCTTCTGCCCAGGTCATGATCTCAGGGTCCTGGGATCAAGCCCCACATCAGGCTCCCTGCTCAGTGGGGAGTCTGCTTCTCCCTCTCCCTCTGCCTCTGCCCTTCTCCCCTGCTCGTGCTCACTCTCTTGATCTTTCTCAAATAAATAAATACAATTTTAAAAATTTAAATACTCTATTAATTGTGTGGGTCCCTAAATGATAGTCTTTGTTGTCCTGTGTGGATCCTGCCTTGCACACCAAACATTTTATATGCTTAACAATAAATCAGTTCAGTTCAAAAATTTTTTAATTTTTATAGCATTAATTTGTGTTTAGATGAAATATTTAGTAAGGCCCCATTCTTGAGAGTATAAGCTTATGTTTCTGAAATTGGTTGAGCATTTAACATACGGAAAAAAATAAGTGATATGATATTTTTCCTCTGTGTAGAGAAATGGATTAAACATCAAGCCTTTCTAGTTCTATTATTTTATGAATTGATCAAATGTTATAATCTTTAAAATATGTATTCTAATGATACTAGCTATTTATTCATCTCAAATATAAGAATTTACAATCATTATTCTTTTTACTTTACAATCTAGCCTCTAGACCTTATATTTACTCTGTTCATCTTTAAAATAGAGTGCATACTTACTCTGTTCACCTTTAAAATTTGTGGCTTTATGTGAAGCCATAAAAAATAATTAGTTGTTGATAAAATATAAAAATGTTTCTGTAACATGCTGCACAATTTCTCATGAAATACTTGATTTTGAAAGCCATTTTTGACAAGGTTCCACATCAGCAGTAAATGACAGAGTGCTAGGTAAAGGAGTCCCGGAGAAATAGAAAATTGGCTCTACAAGTTAGAGACTGAGAAACCAGACAAAAAAACAAAACAAAAAGGAAAGTAAAGAAAAAAAAAATAACAGTCATAGACAGGTGGAATTACATTGGTAGCAAAGGTGAAAATGTGAACCCTAATAGCCATAAGTAGATAGATTGAGATCATCTTCAGTCTTACAGATAAAAAAGGAAATAGCCAAGACAGATAAATTAAAATTGTGTCACAGTCGCTTTGTCAGCATTCCTATTACTGATCATTTCCTCATTTTCTAAGTAATATCAATGACTGACAAAGTGAGCTAGAAGCCAATATTTGGTGGGCTTGGTCTCAAGCCAGTAGCAAAGTTTCTTTTTAAGCCATAAAATGCACTGGGCCTTCATTAGTTACCAGGAAAAGAAGAGCAAAGAAGAAAAACTTAATTGGCACAAAATGGCTTCATTTAGAAAACACAAGTGATTGTTCTGCCAAAACCTTGTCCTATTTGAGTTGGGGCCTCGGTGAGGGGGAAGTTCTTAAAGAGCCATTCTTTGGTACCAATGTTTGCTTGTGTATTTTATGCAAAATTATTTTTTCCAGTAGTACCATTTGCTGGGAAATACTACATACACAGTATGTTTGTTTCAGCATGAATAAGGTCTATTGTAATTCATTTTTTATATAAAGTATGAATGTTGGGTTCTAAATTAGTAGGGACGTAATAAGCCTCTATCAGAAACTTCTCAAATATAGATTTACCTAATATACTAGACAGTGACAAAGACTAACTACATTTAGAATATATATATATATTTATTTAGCCATATATATATGAAAATTCATCTGCTTTGTAACTATTCTCAGCTCTTTGCTAAATATTCATTATTTTCATTGCTCTGATTGCATATACAAAGTTGGGTAGTTCAGAAAAATGACAAACCCAATACCTGCTCTTGAGTAATTTTTAAAACTAGTGAAGATAATCCTATACAAAATCTTTGCTTCTTTAGCCCTTCCTAAATGCATAGGTTTTAGCCAGGATCAATGATTTAGTCTTTGAAAAAGTAAACTGAGTTCAGAAACATTTTCGTTAAAATTAGAAGATACTCCTCAACCTTAACTTTGTACTGATTCTCATTGATGTTTCATATATCTGTGCCACTAAAATATTTCTCTATAATTTTAAATACCCAGATAACTACTAGAATAAAATCAATTTAAAGAGGCACAGATTTGGTCTATGGCTTTGGAATATCCAGATATTGACCAAATTTGTTGGATGTGAGGAGACCGGTGAATAGGGTATCCCAGGAGACATTTCCCCCAATCCTAAAGTATTTTTTAAAGCTATGTTAACTACACATTTTTCGGTAGTCATCTGATTAGAAGTCCTGCTCATGTTATATAATAAATTTCCAATAAGAAAATATAATTCATTTTCTTATACATAATATTTTCATTTAGTGGGTGCCTATTAGGAACCAACAATGTGATAGGTGCTTTTATGTATATCACCTTATTGAAGGCTTGACAATGACCCTGGAAAATGGGCAGTCTCGTTTCTTATATATGAAGAGTGAGAAAGGGTGAGTAATTTATTTAGTTAAGTGCAGAATGAAAGTTTACAGCTGCTATTGGCTGGTTCAAAAGTCCATATTCTTAACTTTATCTATTGTCTTGCAGATTCATGTAAAATATTAATAAAGAAAGAAGCTTCTTTTTTTTTTAAAGATTTTATTTATTTATTTGACAGAGAGAGACACAGCGAGAGAGGGAACACAAGCAGAGGGAGTGGGAGAGGGAGAAGCAGGCTTCCCGCGGAGCAGGGAGCCCGATGCGGGGCTCGATCCCAGGACCCTGGGATCATGACCCAAGACGAAGGCAGACACTTAACGACTGAACCACCCAGGCGCCCCAAGAAAGAAGCTTCTTAAGGCAACATATTGTCAGAGTAGGGTGGTTAGTTGAACAGTAGTAGACTTTTGACTACATGTTTCATTGATTCACTCTCTTCTTTCTTTCCCCAACCTTTGCCTAAATACAACATTTAGTATATTTAATACTTAGGGGTTTTCTAAAATTTATTTGCCATAACTATTTGTTAATTTGGACTTCATAGGGCTAATAGGGAATTAATGATATAACACTATAGAATAACCAACAGTGTTGGTTAATTATAAAGTTCATTGAGAACGAAAGAACTAACACTAAACAATAGCATCTGTATAAAAAGTATACACTTTTCCATGTGTAATTACGAACAGCAATCTGCAAATATCAGATAGCTAGCTTTTTGTATTAACTTTCAGTCCTTTTAACCAAGGATATAGCTAAGCAAACAATCAAAACAAAACAAACCATCTTCTCTGTTAGACTCAGAAATCAAAATTTTATAATGTATATTCTGTTCTTTTTATACTTTCTTAACATCCTGATCTCATCTCTACTATGATGCTAGTTTTCCTAAACCAAGGTAGCCAGTGTTAGATGGACAGAATAATATATTTCTTGTATTGTGATGTCCAAAGCTCTTCATTTTTTTTTTTTTTAAGTACTGAAGTTCTTCCTCCCAATAGGCTATACAAAAATACCTACTAATAGTTATTAATTCAGTACAACTGGCTTTTCTGTTTGAGTAGCCCTGGTGTTCCCTAAATCTCTCTTGTCTATCCTCTGGTTCATCTTGTTGTTTTGCCCTATGGCAATAATGGAAGGATCATTTGAGGGTACTTTAGGATGTGCTGGGAATAAACACCTCTTATTTATACCTGGTCCAAAAACAATTTCTATGTTACACAGTAGTAAAATGCTCCCGGTATTCCTGTGTGAACTTTTACCCCCTCTGATGGAACTTATATGTAAAGTTGTATTTGCTAAAGTTAATCTTTTCTTATTGGCATCTTATACACCCTTATTGTTTAGAATTCTGTGGCATTCCAAAGAATGTCTGAGGTCCATTTACCATGGCTCGAACATCAATCCATGGAAGGTGCCAAACTGTGTTTTGCCTTAGGTGGTGGATCAGATATAAACCCTCCAGAGCCTCTTTGACAGTTCAATTTATTTCAAAGTAGTCAGGAATCTGGATTCCACACTCATACAAATAATTGTCTTTCTTTTCAGTTTTCTTTTCTTTCTTTCTTTCTTTCTTTCTTTCTTTCTTTCTTTCTTTCTTTCTTTCTTTCTTTCCTTCTTTCTTTCTTTCTTTTCTTTTTTTTTAATAAAGTTCCCAATGTTTTACTGGAAATTTCTTGATAATGGTGGTGAAAGGAGAATTAAAATCAAGAGAAATGAGAGTTCCGGGGGAAGCCAGTCCCTCCAGGCCCTCCTGCAGAGGTCACAGACGGAAAGGAATCCCGACTCAAGGTTATAAATAGAATGACTTAAGAATAGCTTCATTGGCCTTGTTTCTAATTCCTCCTGCAACCTGCCAGCCCTACCAGGGCATGGTTGATTTAAAGATAGGGATGAAAGCCAACTGGCCCACAATCAATCTACACGAGAAAAAGGTGATATTGCAATTTAAAAGGAGAGGCAGATGTGATTTAGGAACCCTTGAAGAGAATTGTTTGCCCTTAAACCACAGAGGTTCTTAATCCTGAGATGTTACTAAATCATTAGACCTAGAGTCAGATTTAAGAAAAAATTTTAGTGGAGGGGCACCTGGGTGGCTCAGTCGTTAAGCGTCTGCCTTCGGCTCAGGTCATGATCCCAGGATCCTGGGATTGAGCTCTGCATCAGGCTCCCTGCTCCGTGGGGAGCCTGCTCCTCCCTCTGACCCTCCCCCTGCTTGTGTTCCCTCTCTCGCTGGGTCTCTCTCTGTCAAATAAATGAAATCTTAATAAATAAATAAAAGAAAAATTTTAGTAGAGAGCCATAGGACAATACTGAATTGAGGATGGGACCATCAATGTGAGTTCTATTAAAGCACGATGACAGGAATATATGAGCAAATTCATTAATCTTTTAGGAAGTGAAGAAACCCAGTAAGAAGAATTTTAATTAAGTCACTTTATAAGATAGAATTAAAAAAAAAAAAAACACAAACTTGAAGCCTGGGGAAGATTTCCCTTCAATAACAAGCAACCAGTATTTACTGGGCATCTACTAGGAACCAGATTTTAATATTTAGCAAATAGATATTGATCATACTCTCACAAAGCATACAGTCTAAACCTCTGCTATCCAATAGAAATTTCTGCTGTGATAGAAATGTTTTTTAACTGCTCAATCCAATATAGTAGCAGCTAGCCCTATGTGACTATGGATGAAGATTCTTTCTTTGACCAAACTCTGCTTAAGCTCCCCCAAACATTTAAAATAGGCCTCCCCCAAACATTTCACATTGGACTTCTGTATTTGTCTCTGCACTGTCCAATTTTAGCAAGAATCCTACCAAGTTGGTTCAGCTAGAATCCCTCATCTTCCATTTCTAACTGGCCTCAGTATCTAAGTGGGTTCTTCATCCTCTACCAAACCCCTGGTGACATTTGATCCCTCTGGCTTGTCTTCGGCAAGAATCCTGCTGGGTCACTTCAGCCAGAATTCGCTGGTACCTTTGATGTTTCCTCTTTCCATTGAACCCCCACCCTGATCCTTGACTATAAATTCCCATTTTCTCATGTTGTATTCAGAATTGAGCCTTATGCTATACAGAGATTTCTCTTCCCCTATCGCAATAGTCCTGATTGAAATCTTCTCATCAATTTACTGCCCAACTCTGATTGTTCTTTAGCACTACTGAGCACTTGAAATGTGGCTAGTATGACTGAGGAAATGATATTTTAAAAAATTTGTGGTTAAATGAGGTTTATGTAGTGATACATGAGTAGTGGTTACCATATCAGCACAAATCTAGACAGACGGTAATCTAACGATTAAAAATGCATATAATTGCAAATTGTGGCAATTATTCTGAAGGAAAAGTAATATGAAAGATAAAGTTAAGCAGGGGAACTTTACTAGCCAAAATGTGATGGTCAGGAAAAGTTTTCCTGAGGAAATCAACATCTCAGCTGAGATCTGAACAATGAGTAGGAACTAACTGGAGAACAGAAATGGGAGGTTGGTGGAAGCAAAGCGGGCAAGACAAATGAGGAAAGAGGACTGCCCTTAGAATCAAAAGTATCACTGAGTAGATAGCAGATTTATTTTACTCTCCACTCTGTTTAAATCATCTCAATATCTCAATGTAGAGGGATGATGAGTAGGCTGGAGAAGTGGGGTTCAGAGCCCTCTAGATAATAATAAACATTTTTGTCTTGGTAGTAAAAAAGATTGAAAAGCTGTTGAAGACTTTTTAAAGATTTATTTATTTATTTTAGAGAAAGAAGTGCGTGTTTGCAAGAGCTGGGGGAGAAGGGCAGAAGAGAGAGAATCTCAAGCAGGCTCCGTACCCAGTGCAGAGCCCAACTTGGGGCTTGATCTCACAACCCTCAGATCACAACCTGAGCTGAAACCAAGAGCTGGTCGCTTAACAGACTGAGCCACCCAGGTGCCCCTATCGAAGATTTTTGAGTAAATGATCACATTTGTGTTTTCACAAGATCACTCTAGTGCAGTGGAGAGGGAAGATTAGAGGAATAAGAGTCGATGAAGAGAAGAAAGTTGGAGGCCATGGAAGTAACCCAGACAAGATACGATAGGCAATAAAGATAGATGGATTGCAGTGAATGTGGGTCAGGGGTTTTAGAAAGTGAAACTGATAGAACCTAATAAAATATTGGATCTGGGGTGAGAAAAAGCCAAGTGTCAAAAGTAACGCATGGAGTTCTGACTCACAGGACTGGATGGATGCCGGGGTCATTCAATAATAAAAGAAACTGGAAGATAATCGAATCTGGATATAAAGATGATAATATCAATTAATGACTCAGTGAGTTTGTGATGTCTTTATGACATTTAAAAGTGACATATTCAAATGGATATACAAATAGAGAGAACAAAAGAGATTTCTTGTTAAGAAATATAAACTTGAGGGTCACTGGCATGCCAATTAAGAAAATTCTGGGCAAAAAAAGTGGTTTTGTGGAGTGAAAGGAAAATGTAAAAAGGAAGAGGGCCTAGGCTGGGATTGAGCTATTTATGATTCCAATATTTCATTTATTTTCTATATTGATTTAATGTTTTAATTTTTCTTTTTTTGTCTCTAGGCCATCTTAATTCATCTTCAGTGACACATTTGGAATACCTAACTCTATGGTCTCAATTTGCTCTGACTCATTTACCCCCAAGTTAGAAAGTATAGGATGTGATTAACCTAGGGTAACTTACCTCATGGAGATGCAAAACTTCTACATATTTTCTCCCTCTCTTCTCCTTAAACTTCCAGCCAAAATTCCTATTTCCTCAAATTACAGAGTTTAGATATTCTAATCAAAGTAATTTACATAGAGATATGTTACATAACGTCTTTTCAAGAAATATGTGTTAACCCAGATACATCTCAAGTTATTTGAATATATGAAAGCAATTCTTATTAAATTTCCAGAAAGGGAATAAACAACCCGAGCATCTTTGAAGGCACTTCTTCCACTAGTCCCAACACTTCCCCCCCAGCTGTGTTCTTTCCTCTCCTTTTAACCCAGTTAGCACTGTTTTGTATCCGCTGAGGCAATAATGATCAACACCTAGGCACCTCCTTTTAGCAGTCATTCCCCACATACCAACATATCCAGCAGCAGGTCCACCAGCCAAAATAAGAAATACTTCTGTCACCTATCTAAGCTATTTTGGGGATGCAAGTGTTTGGTGTAAGCTCTTCCTGGTAGGTTGCAAGAGGAAAGTGAATGTAAGGCTTTGGAGTTTTGTTAAAATTCACATTCCTTGAGCTTCTGCCTGCTTCCTCAGAACCAATCACATATTTGGAAAAAGGAGTGTGAAAGTGCTTGGGAATTATGTGGTCCAACAGCAAGTGAATAATATGTTTCATAATTTAGAATTATAAAAGGATTATACAAAATTATAAAAGAATTACAATTTGTCATTTTGATAAGTATAATTTGTGAGTAAAGATTTCAACAAGAACAATAGTTTGTGTATGTGTGTATGTATATGTCAGTATATACACATATGTTGTATGTATATAGACATATAACTATATACATGTACATAGACTTATATGTCTGTATGCATGCATATAGACATACATGTTTATTTAAATACATGTGTATATAATATACATGCATATATGAGATCTAGAATATGCCCACATGTGCATAATTATATTGTTATGTTATATATTATTTATATAAACCTAATGATACATACATATATGCATATGTTAATGCACACATTTGTATCCGTGTGTGTGTGTGTGTATAGATATATCTATACATACATTAAATCAGTTAGAAATCTAACTAATTACTAGAAAACTTAGTGGCTTAAAACAATAGCTATTTATTTAGTCTACAACTGCATTTGACAACTTGCACTGGGTTCAGCTGGATGATTTTCTGGTCTCTGCTGGACTCCCTTACACCTCTACAGTCAGGTACTGTGTCAGCTGGGAGTTAGCTGATTGTTGGCTAGGGAGGTAGCTCCTCCCCATGGAGTCTTCCAACCTCCAAGAGGCTACCTGTGTCTTGTTCATGTTGAACTATCAGGGGTCCTCAGAACAAGAGGAAGTGTGCAAGGCCTCTTAAAGCTCAAATTTAAAACATGAACAGCTTCTCCCAACTTCCATTTGTCATAGGAAGTCACTATGCCAGTTCTGATTCCAAGGAGTTGAAAATACATTGGAAAAGGAAAATTCTGTGTCCATTTTTTTGAAATTTATATTATATACTTTTAAGATAAAATCTTTTTTGCTTGTCACTCCCTAAATTTTTCATATGTTCAATACCCAGTTCATTGTGGTTTCCATTCTCTCCCTCCACCTCTAATATAAGCTAGATTTGGGTCATCATTTTTATGGGGCAAGACCATGTCTGTGTGAGTTTCCTTGTTTCTTCTGTGTGAGTTCTCTTGTTTCCTTGTTCCTTCACAGATTGCAGATTATCAGCCAACAATTGCCTTCTTCAGGAAGCTTCCATCACATGCTTTGTGAATTTTTAACATCATTATATACCTGTTACACTGTTTGCTACTGGCTTTCTTGTTCTTATGCGACCTCTTGAGGATAGTCACCTTATCTTACTCATATTTGTAGTCCTTGCACTTGTACCCGTGCTTGGCCAAAGTAAATATTAATGATAGTTACATGAAGAATCGCATAAATGAGTGTTCTAGAGCTTAACAAATGCTTTTTAAGAAGGAATTAATAGGGATGCCTGGGTGACTCAGTTGGTTAAGCAGCTGACTCTTGGTGTTGGCTCACGTCAAGATCTCAGGGTCCTGGGATGGAGCTCAGTGCTCATCAGGGTCTGCACTCAGTGGGGAGCCTGCTCAAGGATTCTCTCTCTCCCTCTGCCTCTCCCCCTGCTCACTCTCTCTCTCTCTCTCAAATAAATAAATCTTTAAAAAAGGAATTGATGGGACACCTGGGTGGCTCAGTCGGTTAAGCCTCTGCCTTCGGCTCAGGTCATGATCCCAGGGTCCTGGGATCGAGTCCCACATCGGGCTCCTTGCTCAGCAAGGAGCCTGCTTCTCCCTCTGCCTGCCTCTGTCTCTCTCTCTCTCTCTGATAAATAAATAAAATCTAAAGAAAAATAAAATAAAAAAATAAAAATAATAAAAAAGGAATTGATATTTCGAGTAAAGAAAAATGTAGATCAATCATTTTTCCCAAAATTATAAGATTTTATTGTTATGTGTAATGTCAAAGCAAAACTGGTAAAGGGAAAAGCATAAATTTAACATGTCCTCCTCTTATCTCAGACATTCCCCTGGACCTAGTGAACTTACATTGACCCATCTAGATTTTCCCATGACCTGTGCATTTTTTCGGTAATAAACCAGCTTTTAGCTAAAACCATGGAGCTTTCTTTGGTGGTATCATGAGATAATTAAATGACCGTATATCCATTTGCCTGGGACATGCTGTGTGTAGCTCCTGTTTTCTTGGTGTATTATTGATGCCCTCTTTTATGCCAAAATTGTTCTGGCCTGGACCACAGATTGTATGATTACCTTAAATATAGCCCATGCTTTCAGTGTAATGCCAATAAAAGCATGAAAATAATCCCTATTGTATTAAGAGTATACATAGCTATTCCAGCTGGAACAAGTTACCTAACCTCACTATACCATTTTCTCATTGCTATTTAAGAATCACTGACTACAGACCTCAGAAAGGACTAGAAGTTACATGAAGCATTTCAATTAAAATTACGCAGGAAATTGTGTATAAACAAATTCTTTCATGTTATAGATACTGTAACTGATAAATAATTTATTAAGTAAATGGGAAACTTCCCCAGAGATTATGACAAAACCATTGGGTTAAAATGCATGATAAAGATGGCATTAAACCTTTTACCTAGGGAGAGAGACCTCTTTGGCCTTTCTACACTGTGCCTTCTTCACTTTCACAGATGACCTAGAGTGACAGGGCCTCTGTGTTCCTAATGGAGATGGGCTCTGGGAATATGCTACTTAATCATGGCCTGTGATAGTAATGGTGAGTCCCAGTGGTACATACTAAAGGCAAAAAAATAAGTGCAACCACATAGTGTCTGTTGATTTTATATTTAAATATTTCTACAGATAGTTATGCCTTAAATAACATACATATTACCCACCTAGATTAATGTTTTGGTTTTAGAGACATTAGTAAAATTTCTTTAAAAGCAAAGAAAGGTCAGGCTACTCAACATTTAGGTGATGCACTTGTCACCCTTGTAAGCAATATCATGATATTCTCCTCTCCCTAAACATTCAAGTCTGCATGGACAGGGCTTCTGACAGAACTACCAGGCCAAAGTTTTATAACATTTTCAAAGTCTTCTATAGTGGATTCCACTATAGAATGAGACTCTTTGGATAAATACATATCAAGCTACTTTTTTTTTTAAAGCAAAATATAAATTTATAGTATTGGGGAAATAGTTTCTGGAATAAGAAAGAAATGTGACTTTTAGATGAATCTTGAAGAACTGATAGAATTTGGACCAATGGAATTAGAGTGAGCAGAGGAAATCTATATAAATACACTTCAAGCTACTTCTTCATTAAACTGAATAGCATATTTGCCAAAAAGTCTATTTGACTAGTTTCCCTTATAAACCCATGGTTTTTGTGGTTGATAACTTTTTTCCTTCCTTCCTTCCTTCCTTCCTTCCTTCCTTCCTTCCTTCCTTCCTTCCTTCCTTCCTTCCTTCCTTCCTTGACTCCCCCTCTCCTCCCACCCTCCTTCTTTTCTCTTTCCTTCTCTATCTTTTTTTTCTCCTTCAACCTAGCTTTCTCCCTCCTCCTCCCTTTCCTTCTCCCTCTCTCTCTTTCTTCCATGCTGCAGATTTTGAGTGAACCTACCCAGGAACCAATCTGGCAGTGCCTGCGTGAGGTACAGCTACAGATTCTGGGTGGGAAATAGTAACCTATGACAATGAAATGCAGTGTTGCATTTGCCTTGCAACAAATTACATGCTTTCTTACAAAACCTTCCCTAGCATTAAGTGTATGGCTTTGACATTCAGAAATACGTGCAGATATTCACACCTTACAGGTTACGTGGCTTATCACCATACATGATCAATATTTTAGCTTCTCTAATCCTTTTGAATATAGGCTTCACCTTCATGATTTTCATTTCAAGCTCTCTCTTTATTGCTGCTTTTCCCGGGAGAGGTACCATGCAGGGGCCCCATGGTCTATTGAATATGGACTAGATACCATTTGTACCCACAGCTAAAAAAAAAACCACTTTTCTTTTTTTTAAGATTTTATTTATTTTAGAAAGAGAGAGAAAGAGAGAAAGAGCCAGCGTGAGCCAGGGGAGGAGGAAGGGTAGAAGGAGAGGGAGAAGCAGGCTCCCCGCTGAGCAGGGAGCCCTACATGGGGCACCCCGGGATCATGACCTGAGTCGAAGGTAGACACAACCAACTGAGCCACCCAGGCGCCCCTATAGTGTTGTATTTCTATCTATGCTTGGCCAGTGACTGCTTCCCTTTCTTACCTACTATCTAAATCACTGCAAGAAATAATAAAATCCACTCATGCAAGGACATTTAAAAATGTGTGTCTTTACAGTTGCTAGCCTTTAAATTTGAACTTTATGTTTTCCTTGTGTTTGTTGTCATTTTTCCCTAAACTCTGCTTTGAGTTGAAGAAAATTTAAGTCGTCGAAATGCAGGAGGAAAAGAGTGGCTTAGCTTGGAAAATGGTTTAAAAAATCCATTTCAGGAAAATATCTATCAGCTCTCATTTTACTCTGAAACACCTTCTACATTCCCTAGCTTCTCTTGTGTCTGTGTCTGTTGGCCAGCAGCAAAACAGCAGGTATTTTTACTTATCAGTAAGTGTGAAACTGTCCACACACTGTGTCTGTGCATTTGTTTCTTCTTTTATTTTTAACACCATTAACTATAGGAATGTTTACTGGTGGAAGAGGATTGAAGAAACGTCAGGTAACATAAAACTAAGTACTAGGCAATTCAGTTCATGGCAGTATCTCAACTAATTTCCCTTAGTCACCCTCTCAGTTCTAATCGAGCCAGGAGAAGTAGATAAGAACAGAGAACTCTCTCTTCCTTCCACAGGGAAACTACTCTTCCCTTGTAACCACTACAAAAGAGAAAGGCTGAGTGAGATTAATCTAATGCCACTACCTTCATTCATATACTTATTCTTTTATTCACTCGATTCTTTGATTCTCATATTTCTTTGCTGAATATGTTCTAGGCACTGCAGATAGAGCAGTGAACAAGATAGACATGGAGCTTACAATTTAGGGGAGGTGGAGACAGACAGTAAACACGGGATCAAATAAACCCATTGTAGGTATCAGGAAAACAATAAATTAGGGCAATGAGCAATGGGATTCTGTGGACCAAGAGGGCAGAAGTGGGCAGAGTTGGCATTACTTTAGGTGCAAGGCCAAGGAAGGGCTCTCTTTGGCAATGGATCTGAATTAATATTTGACAAAGAGCTATATGAAGATCTGGGGAAAATGCCTCACCAGCAGCAGGAGAGCTGGGCAATGGCCCTCACTAAGGATGAAGTTGGTTTGTTCAGGAAACAGCAAGAAGGTTGTGTCGCTGGAAAGGTGTCACCAAAAAGGCCATGGAGGGGACAGAAACTGGTGTTAGGCAGGAGTTTGCTCTGTGGTATCTTGAAGCTGTGACTCTTCAGTGAAAACCTTTAGAGAGTTTTCATTAAGGCGATGACATGAACTCATATATATATATTTTTAAAGATTTTATTTATTTATTTGACAGAGAGAGGCACAGCGAGAGAGGGAACACAAGCAGGGGGAGTGGGAGAGGAGAAGCAGGCTTCCCGCGGAGCAGGGAGCCCGATGCGGGGCTCGATCCCAGGACCCTGGGATCCTGACCTGAGCCGAAGGCAGACGCTTAACGACTGAGCCACCCAGGCGCCCCCTCATATATGTTTTTAAAACACGAGCTCCAGTGACTGGGTAGAGAGGAACTTTAGAGTGACATGGGTATCTTGAAGGAAGGACCCACTTTCTGATTTATTTAGTTCACATGATATGCACCTTAATCTGACAGATTTAAAATACACATGTGAAATGTATACACCCAAAGAGGTGTGGTATTCTGAATTAGCAACCATGAGACCCTGTATTCATATTACTTCAACCTTGTCATTCTTTAAAATAAATTTGAAAATTCTTTGGGGAGAGATTGAGCTTCTAGTGTACCACTTAATATCTTGAATGATAGCCCTTTTAATTACTGTCATTAGTGAATTTGATTTTTAAGATCAGAATAAAGATGTCTGGAGTGTCGAATAGCAAAAAAATATGGGAAAACAAAAAGGAGAAAACATGTATTTTGGCCAGAACATGACTAAGATGATTTTGTTTTTAACATTTAAAAAAAAAGAAATCCAAAAAGTGAGTTGCAAAAAACAATCTTAAGCAATTGTAACATCTTTGGAGCAGATGATCTCTTCTACCCGCCAGATGGTAATGGTTTCTCCCACCTCTGAACTTGGGGTAGAATTTAATCTCTATCTGCACTAGGCAATGAGCCACTGTGGTGTGGGCTTTTAGCTGTATCCTCATTTTATCTTCCTGATGAGATTGGAAACTGTTGAGGGCAGAATCTTGCTTTTTAAACAATTTGTGTCAGTTGGCCCAGTGAAATCGGCACTTGGATAAATAACTGTATCTTTACCTTCCTAAATCCCACTTTGGCTTATCTTAATAACGGTGTCATTTTCAATATTAGCCTGACCTAGCCATGGGATACAGGAAAGTCCTGTTTGGTGACACCAGAGCTCTCTGCTTAGCAGATAGTGGGGCATGAGGAAAATCCCCTGCAATGTGCAAGTGGATGGGGCCAGACTAGAAAAATCAGAAATAATTTATTTGCCTTCCTCCGATATCTCTTACTTTCTTTTAGACATTTGCAAGTTATTTTGTCTCCATTATGTTGGTTGCTTTCATTCTTTAAAGTCCCTTAGTATATTTTCAGTTAAATCTACTTTTCCGTGACTACCTTGTAACTTAGTCTTCTTTTATGAGATGATTTTGTCTTTTTCCTGAAATTTTTTATGGCTTTAGTCAACTCTAGCCTTATATCTTCAGTTTTATCATCATTCCTATTCTGAGTTTTAACTTCCTGATTTGGTGTGTACTTCAAACCATGTTTGTTTAGTTCAGACTGGCATATTGAGTTATAGTTTTATTTGGTTTCACAGTTGACACTTACATTAATATTTTGATCACTTGAATAATTTTGATGGTCATTTTCTGTTGCTGTTTTTTTTTTTTTTCTCTTTTCTTAATTTGAAGCCAAAGCCCCTGTTCTGTGCACTATACAATTGTTGCCTCCTTAGACTTTGAATTCCTTCATTGGCATCAAATTGATTTGTTTTGAATTAGTTTGGCCACTTCTTAGGCTCTTCCTAAATTGCACTGGCTCAGTTTTCATTTTTAATTGTAAAGCAGATATAATGATACCTAACTCATGGGATAGGTGTCATATTTAAATGAGATAATATATTGAAAGCCCCTAGCAAAATATTTGATAGAAAATAGACAAGCAAACAAGTTGTTGTACTTTTTTCTTCCCTTAGGAGAAACTGAAATTGCATATAAAAGGCCATGGTGTCACCACCCTTGCTTCTCTGGTTCTAAACCTCCTTTGATTTATCCAAATGTTCATTTTTCTTACCTGAGAACTAGTGATCACTGTGGTTGAAATGGAATATTTAAGAATTCACAAACATGGGTATTGTGGTCATTGGCTACTTGATGTTAAAGATTTTTATTTCCATCTTCAAACTGGGGAAATGTACTTTTTTTTAAAAAAGGGGTTTGCTCCCAACTCCAGTTGCTGGGGGAGTTCCAGTTCTTGTGTTATCTGTGAATTACGTTTTTATTCACTTAAAAGGTATTTTCTAAAAGCTCATCATTACATGCACAAAGGTATAATACTGTAAATGCAGAAATTCTGAATTACACTAATGCAATAGAAACCATTGGTGGGATTTATAGTTCCCAGTAACTATCTCAAAATCTCTTCACAGATTACTTCTTTATATTGTGAAGTGAATAGGATTTTATATCTGAAGAAAGAAATCTGCACATTAAAACAATCAGTGTTTCTCATGATACACACTTGGTATGATTTCTGCGAATACTACAACTGGAATAACCTCGTTAAAATAGTATAATTTACTTGACTACATGCATAGTCTTTTTGGATCAAAACTGCCACTTACAACATGCGAAGAGGAACAGCGATCTTGCTGCTCTTGCAACCATCAAAAGTATTTTTTGCTCGCCTCCTCTTCAAAGCCCTGAGGCGTAATCCTTTCTTTAGCTACCTGAATGTCTCTTATCTTTGACAAACAAAAAGGTGGGGAGAGAGTGAAGGAGAAGAGAGGTATAAAGCACATTCTGTCACAGAATCTCTACTGAAAAATCCTCAACAAGCAGAATGGATTGAAAAATTCAAGCATGACTAAAAAGTACATTCCCCACTAGTCAGTAGATTTTGCTTCCTATTTGTCACTGCCACCTTGGAGAGCGGTGAGCATTAATAATGCATGGGTGCTAGGAATGTATTAGCAACTAACGTCGCGAAGAAAATCAGCTGGGGACCCAGAAGAGCTGTAAAATGAGAGAGAGAGAGACAAAAAGGCAGAGTGAGTATGCACACATGCTCTGAAGTATCCTTCTTATTTATTGAAGAAACTCGGGGAGAAGTGTCAGGTGTGTGGCAACTATTATTTTTGTAAAAGAAAGGTAGAAATCCTTGGAATGGGGCCATAATTGAGTTCACTGATCAAATTCACTATCTTCCCCACCCCCATCAAATGCATTACTTACCTTTGGATAACATAAACACTCCTGGGAGATTAGTGTGTTTAGACACTTAGGCAAATAAGAAGTTTAGTAAATAACTTCTTAGACATCTTTCTTAAAGAAACATCAGCAAGTGAATTTCTTAAATGAGTTATGTGTGATTTCAGATCTACTTTATGATGTAGTATACATTGCAGATAGATTTACTGTGAATTTGTGAATGTCAATTCTGATTCCAGAATTCCCACAAAACAAACAAGCAAGCAAACAAATATCCATAGACATACTGGCTCAGAATGGTAAGGTTGCTCATGTTTCAAAAGTAAATTTTAATTTTGTAAAAATTGCATTTCTTTTTAAATTATTATTTTTCAATTATTTTATTTTATTTTTTTAAGATTTTATTTATTTGACAGAGAGAGAGAAACAACAACACAAGCAGAGGGAAAGGGAGAAGCAGACTCCCCGCGGAGCAGGAAAGCCTGAAATGGGGCTCGATCCCATAACTCCAAGACCATGACCTGAGCCAAAGGCAGAGACTTAACCTACTGAGGCACCCAGGTGCCCCTATTTCTCAACTATTTTAAATGGAAACCAAACCAGTTCCTTTGTATAATTATGACTTGTCTCTGAGAATGGCACCACATGACCACTTAACCCTAGTGGTTCAGCACTTCAGATCTTATGGGAAAACTGCATCCTGGAAAGGTCCCCATGCTCCATCATTTCCATGCCCCCTTCACCCCACCACCCACCCCACTGAGTATCTTCCAATTCTATACCTGACCCACAATGACTTGTCGATTGATTAAATTGATTGTGGAAGACGTTAGGTTATAATTTGTAAAACCACTTATATTTTAAGCCCACCACCTTCAGTTCAAAATACTGAATTAAATTATTTCCCTGGGATGTTTATTTTAATATTTAAGGATTTTTGTACTTTAGAAATTTGGAAGATTTTGTTAAACATGAAAATATGTGAATATGACATGTTTTTAATTTGTTTACTAATGGATGTTTAGTGCCATTTTTCTTTTTCCACCCTTTTATTATTAAAAAAGTCAAATATACTAAATAGTTGGAAGAATTTTCCATATATTTCAATATTTTTCATCTATTCAGCACATTGACTGTACGAGCAACATATAGTTAAACTAGCTTTACCACATGTCTAATCATTGTTTTCCCTTTGGTCCATCAACCCATCTTATAGTTGTAATTTCCAAGTAAGTTGCAGGCATTACTATACTTCCTCCTGAATGCTTTGGCTAGATTTCAATATTAGTTGACCCTTCCTTTTATGTAAAATTTACAACAATAAAAAGTTCAAATCGTGGCAACCTCAATCAGTGGGTTTTGTCAAATGCATACAATTCTGTCACCCAAATCTTCAAGATTCAGAGCATTGTTATCAATAATTATTTGCTTTTTACTTAGCAAACTGACATTTATTTTTTTTATTTTTACAAAAAAGGCAAGTCCAAAGACTACAGCTAACAGATTTTCCCACAAGAAACATGCTTATTCAAGATTTAAGAAGGCTAGATTTTGGCATGCTAAGATGATCACATGTTTAAGATAGGAAGATTCTAAGAGAATTGCTTCACTACCACTTTCTCACGTGCATTACAATTGTTCTCTTGAGAAATGAGTAATTTCAGCCTATTATTTTCTTAACAGTTTTTGTTGAACTTAAGTAAATTTTTACACATCCTTCTTTAATTATTATTATTATTATCATTATTATTCTTTCTCTAAATTTCTCATTTGGGAAAGCATCCCAGAATAATTTCATTTTATTGTGGCAATCCTCCCCCTAAAGCTCTTTTCTTCTCTCTCCCCTTACACCGATATACATACATACATTCAAAGATAACCTAATGGGATAGTTACTGAATTCACTCATGTTGCTTAAAGCTCACAGTACATAGTCAATAAATATTTTTACATAAAAGATGTCTAGAATGAGTAAATGATACGGAAATGACGGGAGTCACATTTACTTACATGTTAGCTAATAAACAGTCTTTGAAGCAAATTACAAAATACTAAATAGAATTGTGCTTTCAGAAATGCATTTAAAGATCTTCTTTTTTATTAATTTTATTATGTTATGTTAGTCACCATACAATACATCATTAGTTTTTGATGTGGTGATCCATGATCCATTGTTTTCGTGTAACACCCAGTGCTCCATGCAGTATGTGCCCTCCTTAATACCCATCACCGGGCTAACCAATCCCCCCTCCCCCCTCCCCTCTAAAACCCTGTTTGTTTCTCAGGTCCATAGTCTCTCATGGTTCATCTCTCCCTCCAATTCCCCCCTCTCATTTTTCCCTTCCTTCTCCTAATGTCCTCCATGCTATTCCTTATGTTCCACAAATAAGTGAAACCGTATGATAACTGACTTTCTCTGCTTGACTTATTTCACTTAGCATAATCTCCTCCAGTCCCATCCATGTTGATAATGGAACAGAATAGAGAACCCAGATATGGACCCTCAACTCTATGGTCATTTAAAGATCTTCTATCAACTCGTAGTGTCATAAGTAGCAAAGATATCTCAAAAATGAAACTTAAGCTCAAAAAAAGATATACCTTTAAATTTTAAAATACCTTCATCCATTGAAGACTTGCGCTGTCCAATCAATTGTTTTTTATCAGAAGCCAGATCTGCCTTGGAGCTAGAGACATTTTTCTTCATTGTTTCTTATCTTAGCCTCATTGCAAAAAATGTATTGGTTTATTGTGTATCCCTGCTTTCTTTCCCATTATAAAAAGGGCTTCCACTTTGGTAATCTTCTTTCTTTCTTTTTAAATTTTTAAAAATTTATTATTATTATTATTTTTTGAGAAAGAGAGAGACAGAGAAGGGAGGGAGGGGCTGAGGGAGAGAGAGAATCTTAAGCAGGCTCCACGCCCAGCACAGAGCCCAATGTGGGGCTCGATCTCATGACCCTGAGATCATGACCTGAGCTGCAATTAGGAGTCAGAGGCTTAAATGACAGAGCCAACCAGGGGCCTCCATGGCAATCTTCTTTCTTTTAGATTTGAGAGCTTGAGGTATACAGGACAGGGGTTTTCTGAAACTACTCCCCTCCTCAGTCCCCTCTTCCATTCCACAACCTCGTAGGAGAGGTAGCAGTAAGAAACATGGAACTACGCAAATGGTGGTGTTGGCAGCAACAGCCATTGCTGTTCACTGAAAGCCCATCCACTTTATTCAAGGCACTAATCACTCCTGCTTCTGTTACAATGAGCAGGGGAAGAAAAATGGAGGAGGAAAGATAGGAAAACAGAGTTCTAAAAACCTGGGGAAAGATGAGCTAGCTCAACCCATTCGAAGAATATCATATCCCTTTATTTATTTTATTTTAAAGAGTAAATAAAATAAATGGTAAGTAATATAGTAACTAAAGTCATTTATTTAAAAATATTTATTTTAATTTTAAGTCTGGAGGGCAAAAAAACCTCTAAATTCTTTTTTTTTTTTAAGATTTATTTATCTATTTATTCTAGAGAAAGAGAGAAAGGGGTGGGGAGGGGCAGAGGGAGAGAATCTTTTGAGCAGACTCCCTGCTAAGCACAGAGTTTACCCATGATATCATGACCTGAAAGAAACCAGGAGTCGGGTGCTCAACTGACTGGCACTCAGTCACTCAGATGCCTCCAAAAGCCTCTTAATTCTTGAAAATTTTCTAAAGAGCAAATGCAATGCTCTGCACACATTGCATGCTCAATTAATTATGTCATTCTGGTAAAGAAAGGAGATTATCTGTTTTTATATCTGTCAGGAAACTATGATAATAGCTCTTTTTTCTGTTATCACTAACATCTTTTACATGTTTCTAATGTCAAAAAAAGGGAGAGCAACACTTAAATTTTTTGTACTGAATATTGAAAGGAAGGGCAATGAAGCATGTGACTATTTCTGTGGATGAACTAATGCTTAATAAAGTAGGAAAACATATGTAGGAAAAGGTATACATTTTCCTAGATTAAAAAAGGTGTTTTTCTAACTAACAAAATTATCAATATTTCCTGAAAGCATTGATACACACACACACACAAGATATTGAGACAGCTTATTCCTCATAATAAAACTTTTGAGACTTAATTACCATCTAATATGCACCCATTGGAACAAATGATTCTGATTAAAAATCATCAACATGTACCCATTTGAACTGAATTCTTCTACTCTACAAAATAGCTAATGTAATTCTTGAAAAGAAATTAACCATTGGAAATAACTGATAGCCTTGCACATTTTGTTAACATCTTCCAATATTTTAACAGAAATTCAATTTCTTTGACTTTAAGTGAGGGGTTGTAATTAATTCATTCTTCCCATAGGGGTATAGAACCTGGGCTTACTTTCCCAGCTAGGTGATTTTAGCTGACAGACTAAGATTTCCTTATTGCTGGCTTTAAAAATATGAATACTTTCAGGTTTTCTATGTAATCCCAATAGGGTATTATCCAATTCTTCCTAACACATTTTTTTTTAAACTACCAAACTTATTCAATCCCAATATTCCTTTTTGGGATACATTTCAATATTTTTTTAAACAAGAAAAATAGAATCCAAAGGAAATATTAACCAGAAAGATTCAATTAAAAAAATCATTATGGCTATGGTGAGCTTTGTGAATTGTGTAAGACTGATGAATCACAGACCTGTACCTCTGAAACAAATAATACATTATATGTTTAAAAAAAAAAAAGGTAGATAGTAGGAAGGGAAAAATGAAGGGGGGAGGAAATTGGAGAGGGAGATGAACCATGAAAGACTACGGACTCTGAGAAAAAAACAGGGTTTTCGATGGGAGGGGTGTGGGGGGATGGGTTAGTCCAGTGACGGGTATTAAGGAGGGCACATACTGCATGGAGCACTGGGTGTTATACGCAAACAATGAATCCTGAAACACTACATCAAAAACTAATGATATAATGAATGGTGACTAACATAACATAATAAAAAAAAAATCACTATGGCAATGTCATGAACCAACAGAAAACCAAGGGATGTGCAATGAATATGAAAAAGAGCTACACTTAGGAGCAAAATTACAAGGTGATCCACTTTCCCTCTAGTTAGAATGTGCTACTGTGCAAAAGTCCTAACATGTTTTCTTGTTTCACTAAGTCATTAATTGATAAATGGATGGTTTTCTATTAAAATAGTTGTAATAGCCAAATTGAGAGCAAAGACATTTCTCCATCAGCCTACTAAATTGGTCATGAATTAAAATATGTAAACAAAATCCCATTTATTTAACAAAAGATGGAGTATAGGGGTGCCTGAGTGGCTCAGTTGGTTAAGCATCCAACTCTTGATTTCGGCTCAGGTCATGATCTCAGGGTCATGAGATTAAGCCCCACGTCGAGCCCTGTGTTGGGCTCCACGTGGGCATGGAGTCTGCTTAAGATTCTCTTCTTCATCTCCCATTGCCCCTCCCCATCCACTCATATGCTGTCTCTTTCTAAAAAAAAAGATGGAGTATAAAACATAAAAATAAGTAAATTATTTACTGAGTTACATAAGCATGTTATAGTATGTTTTAGCATACTATAAATGGAATTTAAAAAATTGAGAATAACATGGATCTGGAGCATTGGCAGGAGATGTGGATTACAATTGTACATGGGTGATTAGAATATAATCTTGACTGAGAAGCTAACATCTGAGCAACAACTTGAAGGAGGTGGGAGATTGAATCATGTCAATACTGGGGAAAGTTCTTCTGAATAAAATTTCTAAGAAGTTCTAGCCTCCAAGTTAATTTTACTGCCAGTGAGCCCACTAGAGCATTCATGGGGGTTAATAATACAACCGTACTTGGAAATAACCCTGCAACAACTTTTTCCTCACTATACACACACACACACACACACACACACACACACATGCACAAAGAGAGAAAGAAAGAAAAGGGAGAAGAGAGTGAAAGATGAGATCACAGGATATACTGTATATTCAGGCAAACAACCAAATATCTATTTTTTAAACAAATTGGACAAAAAGTCTCAGGGTGACCAAAATTTTTCTACTGCATTTTGGTGCTCTAAAACAAAATCCCTTTCATTTTGACACATATGGAGTTGCAGCCCAAAAGCCTGAACAAATGACCTCTGCTCAATGTAAAACAAAGCAAGAGATTAGATCAGTTCATGGTTCTCATGTAGAATACCCCCCAAGAGAAGATACTCATCAAGAATCTAATGCACTAAAAAAGAATTGGAGATATATTACATCCAGAAAATACAAATAGAATCTTAAAAAAAAAAAAAAAGACATCAAACGAAAAGAGAAAAAGCTCTTAGAGATTGAAAATAAAAAGTCTGTTGTAAAATTCAGTAAGACTGGAAAACAGAAAAAAAGTAACATAATTTAAAAGCAAACAAATTGGAAAATATAAAATAGAAATACAGAATATGAAAAAAAAAAAGGTGTGGAAAGACATATGCAATGGCAATATTAAAGGCTTCCCTAGTTACTCTGTCAATGAGAACAAAAGAATTAATGAGTTTAGAAAATACTGTTAAAATTTTAGAACACTAAAGATAACCAGAGATTTTGAAAACTTGTGGAGAAGGAAAAAAATTATCTATAAAAACAAAATCATCCTGGCATTATAATTTTCATCAGTGCAACTGAACGCTAGAAGGAAAAGATGTGATGCTTTCCAAATTTTATACCCAGACAAATTGTCATTCAAGTAAAATAAAAGTAGAAAGATTTTTAAACATTCAAGGCCATGGGGATGCCTGGGTGCCTCAGTTGGTTAAGCATCTGCCTTTTGGCTCAGCTCATGATCCCGGGGTCCTGGGATCCAGTCCCACATCAGGCTCCTTGTTCAGGGGGAGCTTGCTTTTCCCTCTGCCTGCCCCTCCCCCTAGTTGTGCTCTCTCTCTCTCTGTCAAATAAATAAAATCTTAAAAAAAAACCCAAAACATTTAAGACCACAGAAAACTTACCTCCAATGCATTTTTTTCATTGGGAAATATTTGAAGATAAATTACAGCAAAATGAAGGAATAACTGCCCTCCCCTCCCCAAATGGATGTATGTAAGCTAGGAAACAATAAATGCAGTCGTGCACATCTGTGAAGGGGAGCATTAGGGTAAAAGCTCATAACAAGGAAAAAGGTAAATGTTCCAGATAGGAGGAGGATTACAGCCTCCAGGGAAAAGTTTGATAAAGAAAACAAGGTCTTGAGGAATGAAAATTTCTGATTGAAAGGTCAGAAAAAGGTCAGAAAAAAATTGGAGATCTGAAAAAGTCAGATGGCAGATAAAATGAAAATTACAAATGCTCAGGAAAACACACATGCAAGGAAAATATGTAAGAAAATCATGGTCTGAGTATAAAGCAAACGAAAATGAAGTGTGTCCATAATAAATGTGGTTCTCAATAAATATTTGAAAAATAAATAAATGCATGCATTTTGACAATGGAAAAGTGCAGTGTAACAGACAAGATGAGATGTAACAAAAGGGAAGAAAGGAAGAGGAGAAAGGAGTAGTTCGAATACCCCCAATTTGCAAAATATGGAGTCAGAACATACTACTGAAAGAGGGGAAAAAATATGAGTTTGAATATATCACTTAAGATGCACCTGGGTGGCTCAGTTGGTTGAACATCTGACTCTTGATCTCAGCTCTGGTCTTGACCTCAGGGTCATGAGTTCAAGCCCCATGTTGGGCTCCATGCTGGGCATGAAGCCTACTTTAAATAAATAAATAAATAAATAAATAAATAAATAAATAAATAAATAAAAATATATCACTTAAATTACAGTAGTAACCAATAGAAAAACTAATAAGAGTAAAGCAATTCACTAGAATAAGAAGGGGGGAGGTGTAAATATAGGACAAATGCTCTTACTTCATATTAAGAAATCAACAGATACTGTCTGACATAGATATATGAGTATATTTTCAAAAAATTATGAGAGTTCCTTCCAGAAGAATTAAGCTCAACATTATTATATTATGCTAAGTGAAAAAAGCTGGACACGAACTGTCAAATATTTCATGTTTCCATTCATATGAAATGTCCAGAATAGGTAAATCCACCGAGACAGAACATAGATTGGCAGTTGCCAGGGTTGGAGGCAAGAGACAGCAGGGAGCAACTGCTTACTGGGTATGAGTGATGAAAATGTTTTGGAACTAAGTAGAGACAGAGTGTGCACAACATTGTGAATGTACTAAATGCTGCTGAATTGTTTACTTTAAAGTGGTTCCCTTTATGTATATGAATTTAATCTCAACAAAACATCATAACTACTAAAAAAATAAAGAAAGAAAAAAGAAAAAAAGAATAGGGAGCACACCACTGTTATGGTAAGGAAAGAAGCCAGAGACTATTTATTTTCTCCATACACTTATTTGTACTATGGGCTATATTGCCTTATGCATGTATTACTTTGATAAATATGTTAAAAAATTATTTAAAAAATAACACAAATTCAGCCAGAATCATTGGAACAAAAGTTCTGTGTCTACAGAGAATAGAGGAAATGGGCAGTAAAATGTTGTCCAGTTTATTAGGTTGTAAATGGATGCAAATATGCTTGAAACGTAATCTTTTTTTTTTACTTTCAGATGATATAAATGGATTTCAGCTATTTGTTTCAATTATATGCTTATAGAATTAAATGAATGCATATATATTTCAGATAAGTATGATAAACAATAAGAAATCTATAAACTGAGCATCAAATGTACTTCTTTAATTCACCATAATCCTACTGTAATCTGCACTCAAAGCGTTGTGTGTTAATTATGAAGGGATATGAATCTCTGCATTTCCTTTATCCTTGCCTTTTAGTAGTGACTTGGTAATATCCGCTAATGGGCTTTGTTGTCTGATGAACTGAATTACTGTGTTCTCCGCACAGGACTCTGATAAATCATCTAAGATATTTGAGAAATTAGCCTCCATTTAAACATTAGAATTGGGGACAAAAGCATGAAAAGATTACCTCTGATGGAAAAGAAAAATCAATGGTTTGTAGTTTTTCAAGAACACAAAGAAGACCTAAGTTTTCCATTCATAATTATATTTGTATATAAAACAAAAATGAAAGGCAATTTTCATGATAAAAAAGAAAAATATTGGGCGCCTGGGTGGCTCAGTTGGTTAAGCGACTGCCTTCGGCTCAGGTCATGATCCTGGAGTCCCTGGATCGAGTCCCGCGTCGGGCTCCCTGCTCGGTGGGGAGTCTGCTTCTCCCTCTGACCCTCCCCCTCTCATGCTCTCTCTCTCTCTCTCTCATTCTCGCTCTCAAATAGATGGATAAAATCTTTAAAAAAAAAAAAAAAAAAAAAAAAAGAAAAATATTCCTGCTCCCTCACTCTTTGACTATAGTTATTTCCTTTAAAAACAAAATTTTGCTCTGAAAAATGTCATTATTTGAACCTTTGCAAGTTTTAGTTGTTACTCATAGACACATTGTGGAATATCATTTTTTAACAAATAAATCTTGTCCTCATTTACAATGGTGAAATCTTCTAAATATGCACATTTTGAAATTCTCAAGATTTGTAAGTGGAACTTAATGAAATGGAAATCTGGTTGGTAATTACACCCGGCTCAGCCAGAGAGTTCATGGTGCTGTCAGCCTGTTTGGTCATGGGTAGCTAAGCAACACAGCCAACTAGCACCTTGGTGGAAGATATTTTTAGCTTCATTGCACATTTTTTATTTACCTATTGGAGATTGATTTGTTTTGCAATTTATGTTGAAATTCCATACTTAAAATGAAAGTTATACCATTGCACCAAAGGAAATACACAAATGGGAATTAAAAAAAAGACATGATAATCTCCATGATTTGATACATAAACAAGGTAAGTATTGTTGGAGAGTTAAACATTATACTTTGTTTTTGTTTTTGTTTTTTTTTCCAAAGAAAGGGGAAATACTTTTGAAGCTTTGAAAGCAATTTCTTAATAAATAAGAGTTGAGTTTTCTGCTCATGAGTAAAGACACCGAGACATCAAAAGTTAAATAACGTAATTTATTTCTAAACTCAAATTAATGTCCTAGTGACAAGTTCATTGATTGCTTAATAAGTACTGTATGAATTAGACACTAGGATTATGTTCCTTTAGTAAACAGCATTTCAAGGGGAGACAAAAAAGGTAACAAGTTGTCAGAAATCTTAAATGTCAGAGTAGCGATGGGCAGCAAGCTTTTGGAGTAGTTAATTGCATTTCCAGACCCCTGTGTTCCCTCCTATGTTGTACCTGGAAGAGCAAGGATGGCCACAAAGCACAGTTACTTTATCAGGTCACACTTGTCCATTTCTACCCACTAGGCCTGACTGAGAGTTTCTCTCCTCAAAGGAACCTGATATTCACATATAACCTGCATGGCTTAGAGAGAGAAAACAACAAACAGAACAAAGCTGATGTCTGGAATTGGCAATAGTGGAAGGTTCAAATACCAGCTCAACACTTAGTATCTGTGTTCCCCCATTAGATACTTACTTTCTCTCTACTTTGTATCTTCAAGTATGTAATGGATATTATACTTTCTATCAGTCAGAATGTTGTGAAAGGTTAATGAAGGGTATAAAATCTCTAGCATGCATTTGTCTACTTAAACCTGGTCCCACTGTATCTCCATCCTTCAGAACTGGACACTATGCTCAAGTACTGATAGTGATTTAGACATTTGTCATATCATATCTGTCATCATTAGTACAATCTAGGAAGCTACCAACTCTTAAGCATCATCCCTATTTTCTGAAGAGGAATAATCAATCTTTCAATAGAATGATAGACAGTATTTCTTGAAAAAATGGAAATTGACCTTGGCTAACTGAATGCAAAGAACGGTTATATAAACTTACATCTCTCATGATTAAAAATCTACTGAACATTTTAAATTTTAAAACACTTCTAAAATATATTCACCGCCTCATTTAAATATGATTATGGCCTGTTTAATAGGGTAAAATTCTTTTAAAGGATCTCATTTATTAGGACTTCCTGTGTGATTCATTTAAAAGTCTAGAATCATGATTCTGTTTCCCAGATTGTGTTCTTGGTGATATTCAGTGTGTTTCTTGAGTAATATCTTCAAGGGTGGGGGGTAGCTGTCTATGTAAACTGAACAACTCCATGTTTCCTATGTGATTGATAGTGGAGGCGGAGTGACAGGTTCGAGGAAGTTTCCCATGGTCCTCCATTGTTCATTTTCAGATATGAGCCGAGTTAAATTTCAGACACTAGCAGTGGTAGCTGGTGAAAGTGACCATGTCAGGGACTCCAGCATGGTGATGCAGCCTCCCACAGAGCTGCTCAGGCCTTAATCTTAGCACGTAAGTGAGGTGACGTGAGAGAAGCCTGGTTGTACTCAAAGCAGTGATGTGAAGAGGTGATGACTATTTTTAGCTTGATTTACTCTTGTTTGTGTTCCTTTCCAGTGTATGCTGATTAAAGTAGAACCTGACCCCTGCTATTGGGGACAACAAAGGAAGGAAGTCACATAATACACTCCCTTTAGTTCTGGAGTGGAGATAAGATTAAACAATAGTAATGCTTTTCACTACTGACATAAAAATAAATGCAAAACATTACCAGGAATGCCACTAATTCAGAGCTTCCCAATCACAGTCCCAATAGAGACACCCATTTCCTCAGATTCGGGAGACTTGCAAATGAAAGGGTCAAAATGGAGTGACGTAAATATTATCTCTATAGAAGGACTCCTAGGTGGAGTAACAGCTCCAGAACATCAGTTTACTTGTGAGAAATGGTAATGACATTGAATGATTAGAAACTATGAAATTTTTTCCATTTCAATGTTTTATATTAATTAATAGTGGAAATAGGCATCCAGATGTTGGCATGTGTGATATATATGAGTACTTTTATGTGCTAAACGCATTCCTGAACACAATAGGAGAAAGGTCATATGATTTTGAGGGATTGTACACAAAATTTATTGCACGTAAGTATATAAAAGATATAAATATTAGTATAAAAGAAGTGTAGGGAATAGGGACCCCTTGTTATTCTATGCACACTTATTTTTATTACTGAGTTGTTACTACTCTCTTTAAAAGAGTCTTTTCTATAATTCACCTTCCAGAGTCAATTCCATTTTATTTGTATTTATTTATTCTTTCCCCACAATAGATTTTTGGGCTTAAAGATCATATCGTTTCACACCCCTTTTTACTTTCCATTGTCTGAATATTCATTCTTGAAACATTGTTTTTTAAAAATCAGTTTATTATTTTTAAAGTTGACAATTTTATTCAAAAAAGAAATCTAATCATTTTAAAAGCAGCTTTTGTCTACCTGGAAGCGATATTGACACTTCTAAAATTTTAGGTCATTTTCTTTCCCTTCACTTTGGACTGGCATAAATGTTTAAATAGCTGATCTTACACAAATAAAATAAAGAGGCTGCCTTGACAGGAACCTCTTTTATTTTGTTCCCTTTTTTTCTTTTTCACTTTCCTTTTTTACTTAGCAGGATATACCTTATTAAGATGATTATGCAGTTTTTCCCCAATACCTCTACTTTCAGCACATTGTTTTCTTTGTTCCGTTTTTGTCCAATTTTAATTTCTCACTTTAATATTCATGATATTATCTGTCATTAATGCTAACTACAGTAGAAATAATTTCTGAAGAATGTCTGATTTACTTTGAAATATATCTTTATTGTTTTTGTTTTGTAATTGATTCTATCAAACTGTTTGTACTCCTAAATTTTGTTTCATATTCTTAAAAACAAATAATCTCATGCTATGGTGTAGTTAGGCAATTATTAATAGGTTACATTATATGAGAATACTATTCCATATTATATTATTTGTTGATTTGAGGCAACACAGTGTAGGGAGAGAGATTATGGAATTTGGTGGCTGAATATAAAGTTTGACAACATAATAAATACTATTCGACTTCAGTTTCCTCATCTGTAAATGGACATAATTATACAAACTCTTGAGAATGGTAAGATATAAGTGAGGTTTTGTGTATGACATGCCTAACATGTGGTTTGGTACTCCGTTGATGCTCACCAAATAGTAGCTATTTGGCCTGTCTTGAGATTTTTCATTATGTACTAATGGAGATGTTTTCAGGAGACAAAGCAAAGATATTTAAAATGTGTTACCAACCAACAGCTTATTCTTTTTTTTTCTTTTTCTTTCTTTCTTTCTTTCTTTCTTTCTTTCTTTCTTTCTTTCTTTCTTTCTTTCTTTCTTTCTTTCTTTCTTTCTTTCTTTTTCTTTCTTTCTTCTTTCTTTCTTCCTTTTTTTTAATTTTCTAGGACATTTTGCAACTGAATAAAATCATAAAGCTTTGAGTATAAAGCAGATACAGAGTTTTTTTCCTAAAGTGGATTAATTAAATTTTGTTATTTCAAACTTTGTGATTATCTTCACAAAATCTTGATTTTGAAAAAATATGCGTGTGGTTTTTAAAAATTTCACTATTTCCTTCACTAAATGCGGGTGGCCTCAGCTTAAAGATTTATACAAGGAAGCAGGAGACATGATCCAGAATATATTTCAAGGAATTTAAATAGGGATATCCAATTAATTAACATCTGTATTCATTTATGCCTAGCTTTACATTGGATGGACTCTATAGTGTATATCCTGCCATGGTTCAGAGCACGAAACTCTCTCTAACTGGAAAGATGGATGTAAAATAAGCAGCGCAAGAAAGATTGTTCACTTTACCTCCAAGAAAAACTTTCGGCTTCTTACTTTAACGTTAAACAACAGACACGTACTTCTTTGGCATGAATAATGTGAGTAGGAGGATGAATCTGTAGATATTATAAAATGTTTTAGGTTAGGAAAGTACCTTTGATACTTTTCAGCATTTTCATATGATATGTGTGATCTCATGAATGTAGACAAGGCAAAACAATTGAAATTAGTATCTATACTGCCTTTTTTCCTATTTGAGTGATGCTGTAATGTGGCCACTGAGTAAAAGCAGCCACACTGAGGGAAATTTGGGCTTGGGGCTGTGTTTTTTAAAATATGGAAATGTCGTAATTTAATAGCCCTCTAATACTAATTACCCCTTGTGATATTTTTCCTGAAGTCTCTTTAGACAGAACCAAATTGAACTGGATTACTTCTCCTTCACTCCTTTCTTATCTAGAATCCTCATTTAAACCTGAATACCAGGTATGAGATGAACCTACGTTCACACTGACGCTCTATAATGAATATATTATCCCAGGAAACTTCTTGGCTTACCTTTTGCTGTTGAATAACACCACATTTTATTAAAGATCTGCGAAATGTTCCCTGAGATGTTACATAGCCTGTTCTCTTTAGACAGTAAGTTTTGCAAAATCGTCTTGGCTTTGTATAGGTGATAACAGGAAATGAGAATAATGAGATAAAACCTCTTCTTTCAGGTTTTTTAATTGAGGAACAAATTATTTCATAGTTTCTCATTAGTTATTCCCATGGATTCTAATGACAAGGTGCCAACTTTCACACTTTAAACAGGTTAATTAATCAGGTAGTAATGAAGTTGGGTGATACCTGAGTGTTGGTGTGCCGAATAATCACTGTTCCTAATAATGTGCTTAAATGTCTGTAAACCTGAGACGATAAGTTGAAATTCAGATCTTCTGAGTTCTGCATAAATAAACATGTGCTAGCTAGTGGGAAAACTAATTTTAATTTAGTACTCTAGGTATAATTTTAATTGTTATATGTATATAGATAGATACACACACACAAACATATACATACATATGTATATATGTGTGTATATATGCATCTGTATATATGTGTGTGTATCTATCTATTTAAAACACACACATGCATATACCCATATGTACTGCTTTTTTCATATGGGTGCATAAGCATGATTATATTTCAGCCTTCACATTTGTCCAATTTGTCCTTTTTTAGCCAATCCATAAGATTTTATATTTTAATCTCATGGTTCAGTTATGGTTTCACTCACGAGACTAGGTAAGAATAACATTTTAAGTGAAATTCCACAATATGACAATTTGTAAATGTGTTGAGTGAGATATCATTATCAGGAAGACATCACTAAGGTGTAAAAATTTTGTGGAACCTGAGTGCTTACTGCTGAGAAGGATTTACTGGAGAAGTGTCAGGTTCTTGTCACCTGGAGTTCCTTCTTCAACCACCTCAGGAAAGATAAGCATATGCAAAAATATGCAATTGATATGCTGAATATCACCTTGTTTATAATCATAAAAGAAGATTATGATAAATGTTTTAAAAATAAGCAAGTTAGTTCTATGTTCCATAATGATAATGTAGACAGGTCCATCTCTAAGGAAGCAGAGGGCTCAAGATACAAGGCATTGTGTCTTTTCTTATCGACAGGCGCCTCATCCTTGTGAAGGTAATAATGAATCAAGAATCTGCTTCCTCCATGTAGTAGGTAGAACACCTATAATACCCTGTAACAAAATACTGATGGGATGATAACATACATAATTCATTCTCAACGAATTACAATTAAAAAATAGAAGGTGGGTTAGGGAAGAAAGGGTGTACTGTACTCAGCTAACTTACATGAGGCATTTTATTATTTCTTTACTTTTATTGTTGTTTGAGGATTTGTTTTACAGAGGAAGTTGTTTTTATTTGTTGCATTTCGACTTGAGCTAAACAGTTTTCTGAATGGTCATATTACTTATTCTGAATGGCCATATTACTTCCAAAAGTACAGCATCACTTAATTAATTCACCTTTAATTTAAGTAATGCAGCAGGCGAAATTCAGCAAATTAGAATGATTAACTGATTGCATTAATGAATATCAATATTAAATAACACATAATCATGGACTTGGGGATTTCAAAACTCTATTTTAAACAAGAACAAGAGTGATAGATTTTCTTATTAGGCTTGAGTTTAAACCAAAGTTTTCTAGACTTGATGTGGTCTAACGACTAAATTCTACTCCACTGTGATTTAATGAATGGTGCTTCAGCTACTGAAGTCCTACATAGTTTTTTTCTTATTTACACATTACAATTACAAGCCATGATCTTTTTCCTGGTTTATTATGGGTAACTGTCAATAATACTCATTGATGGAAGAATAAAATGAGGGAAACAAAACAAAATCTTCCCTGATATTCCAAAGGCACATAATATTATTCAGTTTACTGCCTTCTCCTAAAAGCAGTGTGTGGATGAACCAAAACCCCAAAATGCCCTTAAAGCTTTTGTTTCAAAATGACATGGTTTTGCTAAGTTGTTGTCGAAAAGGGGAAAAAATACAGAAACGTGTATATCATTAGCACAACTGCATTCCATTATTTTCTTTTGCAGAATAAATTACATAAATGGGGTTTGTATTGTTTGCTATACTTCACCCAGAGATTGGGATAATTAAGTTTCAAGAACTGAGATGCCTTAAAACACATTTAATTTAGTAAAATTGGTAAGGAAGCTACTGCAATTAAAAAATAAATAAATAAACAAAAAAGGACAAAAGTTTCCTGTGTCTTACTGGGTAATTTAGAGTGAATGTAGACTATGGCTTTAGAAGTACAAAAGGTAACTAAAAATGCCATTAAATGAAATGTTCCAAGTCCAAGCAATTTCCTTCTTAACAGAAAGTAAAATGCAAACAGAGATTACTAAAACCCTGCTGTGTTTAATTTAAGTGTATGTAAGCCTTTTACTCACAGTCATTTTGTCTGGAGATAATCACGGGCATCCACCGTGGTCAGGGCTGTGACACATGGGTTGTCGAAAGGTGCTCACTCTTTGATTCCACCTTGCTTGTGTCAGCCTGGGTTCACATCAGGCAAGTTCAGCTCATTCATCTTCTGACAGGGTGGGATTCTCCTATTTCTGTCTCCGTCAATTTGTTTTTGTTGCCTCCAGACTGCTTGCAGCAACCTGAGTCTTGTGTGTAACTGCACGTTCACCATTGCAAGGTGACACGATTGGCCATCTAAAGGCAAAAAGGCCTCCATAGCTGGGAAAATGTGAATCATTTACATGTATCTTCATCTGGGGATTATTTATGTGCATATGCATGGTTTATTTAGTGTAAAATTTCAAATGAGAATGCTTGCAAATATAAAATCAACATTTTTCCACCATTCAAGCTGCTAGAAGCATTTGTTATGCTCAGAGTCCATTTTGAAAAGCAAGCAAAATCTTGGTAGGGTTTCTCAGAGGTAGAGAAGAGAGGTAATTAAACCCATCTTTTAAATATACAGAGAATTAAAGAGGTTAATAACCAGGTATATACCTAGAATCTGGCTAATAAAACTATTTGTCAATGGAATGATCATTTTCCCCAATTTTTAAAACCATGTTTTGAAGCCCCGAAGATGCCGTTTATGGAAGACATGCCCAATACTATTCTACCATTTCATATTCAACTCATGCTAATAATCTTTAGATGGGGAGAGGATGAGGACTGGGTCATTATTTTAACTTTAAAAATTACACATTGGATATTACTAAGCACCTAAGTGTGCATGAATCTCTGCTGCCAGGTTATATATGCAAGTGAAATGACTGGTTAGAACACGAAGAACTGTAAAATTTCTAGAAGGGGTGTGTGTGCATGTTGTACGTATGAGTGTGTGTGCATACACACATCACCAATACATATAAATATCTTCCATAACTTTTCAGTAGAAAGAGGAAAGATTCTTAGACATCTGGATAAGTCTTTTCTTAACATATGAAACACTCATGGAATGTCACAATAAGCAAAATTGGGGGGGCAGGGGAGGGTGGCATGATATAACTAATGACCCTGAAAACATTTAAAATGAGCTGGAGCTGGCGTAAAGGAATTCCACATAAGTTGTTAAACAATGTAATTCAACAGGACTTAAAAAAAAGTATGTGGTCACCTGAACCTGTGAGAGGAAACCGTGGGAGTCACCTCTGCCATATAATAGTCAACCACAGTACCCACTGGAGCACCGTTTAGTCTTTGAGCTCATGGGGATTTGGGATGTCATCAGCCAGTCTGGGTTGTGGCCAATCATAAGCAGTTTGAGGTATCCAGGGAAATTTAAAAGCATCCTAATGCCCTCCGTGGTGATGTAACTAAATCATGAAATATGATTTAAAATGTGCAGCTTTCCCTCATTTATTTTAGGGTAGCTCTTTTAAGGAAGCTATCATGATACATGATGATGAGGTATGTCTGTCTATCTGTAACGGTCCTCTACAAATTTGTCACTATAAATAGCATTAAAAGAGCTTGATATCAATCAGAAATAGCACAGAATCCTTTTTTTAAATTTTATTATGTTATGTTAATCACCATACATTACATCATTAGTTTTTGTTGTAGTGTTCCATGATTCATTGTTTGCGTATAACACCCAGTGCTCCATTCAATACGTGCCCTCTTTATTTTATTGTATTTTTTTAAAGATTTTATTTATTTATTTGAGAGAGAAAGAGAGTGAGAGAGAGAGCGCAAGAGGGGGTAGGGTCAGAGGGAGAAGCAGACTCCCTGCTGAACAGGCAGCCCAACATGGGATTTGATCCTGGGACTCCGGGATCATGACCTGAGCCGAAGGCAAGTCGCTTAACCAACTGAGCCACCCAGACACCCAATACGTGCCCTCTTTAATACCCATCACCAGGCTAACCCCCTCTCCTCTAGAACCCTTAGTTTGTTTCTCAGAGTCCATAGTCTCTCATGGTTCTTCTCCCCATCCGATTTCCCCCCCCCCTTCATTTTTCCTTTCCTACTATCTTTTTTTTTTTTTTAAACATATAATGTATTATTTGTTTCAGAGGTACAGGTCTGTGATTCAACAGTCTTACACAATTCACAGTGCTCACCTTAGCACATATCATCCCCAATGTCCATCACCCAGCCACCCCAACCCTCTCACCCCCCACCACTCCAGCAACCCTCAGTTTGTTTCCTGATATTAAGAATTCCTCATATCAGTGAGATCATATGATACATGCCCTTCTCTGATTGACTTATTTTGCTTAGCATAATACCCTCCAGTTCCATCCACGTCATCACAAATGGCAAGATTTCATTTTTTGTTTGTTTTTTTGGTTTTTTTTTTGATGGCTGCATAATATTCCATTGTGTATATATACCACATCTTCTTTATCCATTCATCTGTTGATGGACATCTGAGCTCTTTCCATATTTTGGCTACTGTGGACATTGCTGCTATAAACACTGGGGTGCACGTTGCCCTTCGGATCACTACATTTGTGTCTTTGGGGTAAATACCCAGTAGTGCAATTGCTGGGTCGTAGGGTAGCTCTATTTCAACTTTTTGAGGAACCTCCATACTGTTTCCCAGAGTGGCTGCACCAGCTTGCATTCCCACCAACAGTGTAGGAGGGTTGCCCTTTCTCTGCATCCTCGCCAACATCTGTCATTTCCTGACTTGTTAATTTTAGCCATTCTGACTGGTGTGAGGTAGTATCTCATTGAGGTTTTGATTTGGATTTCCCTGATGCCGAGCGATGTTGAACACTTTTTCATGTGTCTGTTGGCCATTTGGATGTCTTCTTTGGAAAAATGTCTGTTCATGTCTTCTGCCCATTTTTTGATTGGATTCTTTGTTCTTTGGGTGTTGAGTTTGATAAGTTCTTTATAGATTTTGGATACTAGCCCTTTATCTGATATGTCATTTGCAAATATCTTCTCCCATTCTGTTGGTTGTCTTTTGGTTTTCTTGACTGTTTCCTTTGCTGTGCAAAAGCTTTTTATCTTGGTGAAGTCCCAATAGTTCATTTTTGCCCTTGCTTCCCTTGCCTTTGGCGATGTTTCTAGGAAGAAGTTGCTATGGCTGAGGTTGAAGAAGTTGCTGCCTGTGTTCTCCTTTAGGATTTTGATGGACTCCTGTCTCACATTTAGGTCTTTCAACCATTTGGAGTCTATTTTTGTGTGTGGTGTAAGGAAATGGTCCAGTTTCATTCTTCTGCATGTGGATGTCCAATTAGACAGAATCTTAAGGCTTTTGAGATAATCTAGTCTAATCTACTGATACTATCTATGAGAAGGTTAATGCTGAAAGAAGACATGTTCCTTCATCAAGGATATTTGAAGTTGGCAGGGCCATCATATATGACCCTGTGGATGGAGTATTGTGTGATTCTAACAGGCACTACACTCTACAGAATGCAATTTGCCTTGCACCCCCCACAGTTGTGAAAATTGGCAAAGTTATTATTTCATATTAAATATGAAATAATGCAAACACGAATAATGAAAATTCCCATGCTTCAACGAGCTATAGAGGCAGAATTACCTATCAAGCTTGCATCAGATTCACAACAGGCACAGAACCCTGGGTGAACTGAAAACGAAGAAAACTGTATCTTTGATTCCTCTGCATTTCCACCATTATGCACATTCTAACGCTTCCAAACTAACTACAAGTGGTCCAAAACAATGGTGTCCCAGTCATCAATATATTGCTTTTCAACTCCAATTCAAATTCAACATTTTTGCTTGTTCTGTGAAGGTGGATCTGGGCCCTTTTAAGAGGTTTTTGTTGTTGTTGTTGTTGTTTGTTTGTGTGTGTTTTGTCAGCTGACCAGGTGTTAAGTGTTGTCCACAGGGTGGCACCGGAAAGAGATTGCAGGAGGAAAGGGTGTTGATCCCTGGTTCCAGTATGCTTGTTTCATAGTCTCCGGCAGCACGCCTTGCTTCTACAGCTTGGGTGGCTACCCCAGATTGTCCAGCATTACTTCACACTGCATCATTCTGTGACATTCAAACTGCCATATTTACAGCTTGTCTGGCAACCAGCTTTAGCAGGGCACAGCGGCAGGCAGCACCCAGAGCAGCTCCCAGAAGTTCCCTCAGGCAATTTTGTAGCAGAGCACCTCTGCTGAGACAATGCCCTTTGAACATCTTTCCCTCACATACTAAATGATGGATTTCTAGCTAGTTCCCGCAAATTCCATTGGGGCAGCATCACAGGGAATTTTCTGCCATACATTGAGCCACAGTCAAACCCTTTCTCATGAGGTCTTCATCTCAGCCCTAGGGGAAAGAGGTTGTGGCTACCTGGCATTGCATTATATTAGATTGTGCTTATTATATTATACATATTATATATTATGCATGTTGCATATTTATATTTTATTATTTATCTGCTTTATAGTATCTATCATCTATCATTCCTATATTCTTTACTATTCTCTTTACTTCTTACTACCCAATTCCTCATTTTGTCAACTCAGTGATATTGGCAATAATTCCTTATATTCAACTTTCTCTGTTTAAAATACTGTATAGTTTTGGGGCACCTGGGTGGCTCAGTTGATTAAATGCCCAACTCTTGTTTTTGGCTCAAGTCATGATCTCATGGTCATGAGACTGAGCCCCACATCAGCTGCATGCTCAGCAAGGAGTCCCCTTGTCCCTCTTCTTCCCCCTCTGCCCCTCTCCCCATTCCCTGGTGTGGAGTGTGCACTCTCTCTCTCCCAAATAAATAAATAACATCTTCAAAAAAAATTAAATAAAATACTGTATAGTTTTTCTTTCATAATTTCACTTATATTATTATGCAAGTTTTACTAATTTATAGGTCCAAGAGCATTATATGAAGATTTTGTGTCCCTTGTTCTTTACATTGTTGACTATTATGTTTTCAACATTTTATCCTTTAATTATTTTGATAAAGTGAAAATACAGTATATAAATTTTCCAATTAGAGTTTCTGTATGTTTCTATGTTTGTATGTATGTGTAAATCAATTGCTCATTACTTAAATCATTTTCTATTGTAGTGCAGGTTTTATTTTAAAAATTGTGATAGATTTTTATATACTAAAATATTCAAATCTCATGTTTGCTTAAGTTTCATAAAGAGACAGAGAGAGGATATATATAAGTTTTAACATTTTTAAGTTTTTCAAATCAGGTTTTTATTCCAATATGGTTTCCACTTTTCATGTTCTGCATGGCAAATCTTTCCATGCTTCAAGTTCAAATAAATCCTGACTTCATTTTAAAATTTCTACTATTTTAGGACTTCTATTGCATTTAATTCTTAAACCTCATGAAATTAAGTAGGTTTATAGTGGAGTCTACCTTTATTATTTTCCCCAAATACAGTTCCCTGTGTTATACATTAAAAAAATTATTTTTTCTTCACTGAATTGAAAGTCTACCTCAATTATATTTGAAATTATTTAGGTTGTTTCTGTTCCATTAATAATCTGTGTGTTTCTGCACCAGTTCACCTGTCCTTCATTATTGTAAGTAGCTTTATAATAAAATAATATACATATTATAATATAGTATTGGATATAGTGGGTCTTCTTTTAACTATATGTTTTTTTTAATTTTGCCAAACAGGTTTTTTAAATCTGTATTTCCTGTATTTATTCAAATGAACATCAGTGTCATCAGTAAAGCAAGATTTGCTTATATTTTATCTTTACGTTAAATTGTAATTTCATCAAAATAAAATATCATTTTAATTTCCTCTCATGCTTTCTGTGAACAATCTTAATGATGATATTGTGAGTCTTCTTTTACATTTGCTTGAATTTTCCTGATAATGTTTTGCTTAGTTTTTTTACTTTTAAACAGTTAATTATATTTAACATGTTTCTTTTGTCTGTTTATAGATAACATATTCTTGAATATGATTTTGTGGTTAATTCAACACTCCTTGTTTTCAATAATAAGATTGATTTTATTTCTATATATTGTTATAATGAATAAAATTGGTCCTACATCTGCCATCACTATTTTATGATTTCTACTTGTTTCTTTATATTGTATTTCTGCTATACAGAATTGGTTTGGTTTTCTAAATTGTTTTATTTGCTTTATTTCTCTTTTGTGTGTCAGAGAATATTTATACGTACTATTTTAGATTCTGCTGCTAATTCCACTGAAACTTTTCATAGCATTTTAATCCTGTATTTCTTACATATATAGACCTTCTTCTCAGAAAATAGTAAATACTTTCACATTTTGAATATAACTTCAGGAAAGACAAGGGCCTTTAATGCAAATCCATACATTTAAATTTAAGAATCTTTCCTTTTGAGGCTCTCTACCGATAGGTATAAGATAATAGATGTAGCAAGTCACAGCTCCTGCTGCATAAACTAGAAAAAAAAAAACTTATCCTTAAAGCATCATAGGAATGTGTAAATGCAGAGAATTATACAAACTAAATTTCCAGAGAAAGAGGAAACCATCTTAGATTAGCTGAGATATCTGGAAGTTTTTTCTCCTCAAAACATTTGCTCTTGGGTCAAAACAAAAGACTCTGCCAGGGGGGGGGGGGGGGGGGGAGGGGAGCCTTTGATGACCACATGTGATGACATGTAGTACAGAAATCTAGATCTCCAGACTTAGAGACTATTTTCCCTATGACACATTTTCTGAGTGCTGTATTGGCACAGATGTCTGAGGATGTGGGCAAGAAAGGAAGAGTAAAATCATTGAATTAGAATCTCTAAATTCTTTTATATACTATTAAAGGCATGTGAAAGAAGGTAAATGTGACAGGTAATAGGAAAATCAAGAATTAGATAATCCAAATGTTGGACTTAGAACACAGGACTTTAAAAAATATAGATGGCGGGGCACCTAGGTGGCTCCATCAGTTAAGTGTCTGGTTCAGCTCAGGTCATGATCCCAGGGTCCTGGGATGAAGCCCCTCATGGCATCGGGCTCCCTGCTCAGTGAGGAGTCTGCTTTTCCATCTCCCTTTGCCCTTCCCCCGACTTGTACTTTCTCTCTGTCTCTCAAATAAATAAAATCTTTAAAAAAATTTAAAAAAATAGAAGGATGGATAGATAGATAGATAGATATAGGTATAGTTATAAATATATAAAGATATATAAAATAGAAATATAGAAAATGGAATATTCCTTAAAATTTATTTTAAAAATTGAATGAATATTAGAATTAATTAACTTAAAAAATGTCAACATAAAATAAAAATACATCAAAACTGAAGTAGAAAAGCAAAAATAAAATAAGGGGAACAACAACAAAGATAAAACAGAATATGAGACAGGGAAAACAGTCAAATGGTCTAAACTATGTTAATTAGAATACCCAAAAAGAGGAAGGGGCAGAGAATGGGTCAAAGCAATATTTTAAGGGATAATGGTCAGAATTTTCCAAAACTGGTAAAACAAATCAAAACAAAAAACTAAACGAACAACAAAAAACAGCCTTAAGTTTCAAGAACTCCAATCAGGATAACAACACTTACTTTAGTCTGGATTTCTCATTATTCTTATTTAAATAAGGTGTTTAGAAGAAGTACTTTTGGGAAGGTAAAGTAAGAAATTTAAAAAATCTTATTCTCCACTAAAAACAAAGAAAACACTGGCAGATATGATCAAAATCAATGTTTTTCTGAACTCTAGAAATTAATCAAAAGTATACAACTACCCAAGTAGACTTTATTCAAGAAAAGTGGCTGAATCTCAATGAGAACTGAGAGATTTCTGGTGTTTTTACTTGCAGTATTCCCATCACCCTTTTCACAGATCCAATGGAGCCTTAAAAATCAGCAATATCGGAGCCACAGCAGCTACGAAAACCAATGCCCAGGTGTGAGAAAATTGGATTAGAACTCTTAAAAGCCCTATGCTCAGAGAAATGTCACTATTTAATCTATATGGCAACTCTGAAAAATTCCCATTTACAGAATGATCTTTATTGTCTTGACTCAGACCTTATTCAATGAGGAAAGCTTTATCTCAAGGAGACTTTGGAAAGAAGAAAGAAAGAAAGAAAGAAAGAAGAAAGAAGAAAGAAAAGAAAAGAAAAGAAAGAAAGAAAGAAAAAGAAAGAAAGAAAGAAAGAAGAAAGAAAACAAAAGAAGGAAAGAAAGAAAACAAAAGAAAGAAGAGGAAAGAAAAAAAGAAAAGAAAAAAGGAAGGAAGGAAGGAGGGAAGGGAGGGAGGGAGAAGGGAGGGAGGGAAACTGCTTGAGGCAGCAATAACAGCTGGGGCATATAAGAGGCTGGCCAAAAATTTTAAAAGGAATATCTATGGAATGAGATGTCCATAAGATGACTTGGAAAGTTTCACCATATTCCCAAGGATCTAAAATGCCATGCACATATGTATATCTTTGTCCGTGACGAAGAAAGATTGGAAGATGTCCTTAACTCTCATCTCAATTTGACCTTGAGGATTCACAAAAGCAGAAGTGAGGGCTAAAGCAAAGTTGCACATTTCCAGAACAATGAAGGTGTGTCCCAAAACATATACACAGTCCATTGGAAAAAATAGACCATGATTCAAAGCATTTAAGTAAATCTTTGTCCAATTATTAAATGACTATGAAGCTGACTAAGCAGAGACTTTAGTGGCCACGTATTATGAAGAATATAGACTTTACATAGAAATGCAGGGAATTAATTAAAAACAAACAAAGAGGAGGAACAAAAACAATGACAAAAACCCCTGAGACAAACAAGAATTTGATATCCGGAGTTCCCAAATTAACTTAATTAAAATCTCCAGGTTTCAATAACAATAAAAATTATAAGATGTTCAAATAAATACAGCCTATATAACAAAAGAAAAAATTAGATAAAAATTGTTTCTAAGTAAGCCCAAATGGTGGACTTACTACACAAGGACTTGAACCAGCTATTATCACTATGTTCAAAGAACTAAAGGAAATCAAATCTATAAAATTTTTTTAAAGTACGAGAATGTATCTCCAAATAAAGAATATCAATACAATGATAAGAAAACCTTTTAGAAGAACAAAATAGAAATCTTAAAGTAGAGGGGCTAAACAGAATATTTTAACAGGTAGAAGAAAAATCATCAAACTTTGAGATAGATCAATATATCCAGTCCTAGGTACATAAGAGAAAAGAAGAAAAGTAAGCAAAACCTCAAGAATCTGTGGAGCAATATAAAGTATACCTACCTATGCATAATGAGAATGTAAGAAGTAGAGAATAGAAAGTTCAGAAGGAATATTAAAAAAAAATAGCTGAATACTTCCCAAATTTGATGAAAAAAAAGAGTCATGTGCTCATCTAAGAAGTTCAACAAACCTGATGTTGGATGAACTCAAAATCATGCACAAATAGACAAAAAAACAATCAAATGTCAGAATCTGAAGACAAAGAGAATCTTGAAAGTAGCAAAGGAACAACAATTCATAACATATAAGAGATCCTCAATTATTAACATCTGACCTCTCAGAAACTATTGAGGTCTGTAGGCTATAGGATAACATATTCAGCGTGGTAAAAAAAAAAAAAAAAAAGACCTTTAACCAATGTACTGTATCAAGCAAAAACATCCTTTGGAAAAAATGAAGAAATTAAAACACCTCTAGATAAACAAAAACTGAGGGGCTATATTTCTATCAGACTTTCCCCACAAGGAATACTAAAGGAAGATCATGCTAAATTACAGGACATTAAACACAATTTGAATCCATATGAAGAAATAAGGACACTAGTAAAGTTAGTTCCATTAAAAAATGAAAAATAGTATAAACACGACTTTGTTTATAACACTTTTCCTATTTGATTTAAAGGACAACTGTATAAAGCAATATATTTAAAGCTATATTGAATAGTTTATAATAAAAGAAAGATTTGATTTATATGACAACAGACATAAAAAATTGGGGAGAAAATTAAATTCTATTGAGGCTGTATTTTTGTAAATACAGAAATTAACTAGTTTAAATCCAAACTTCAATTTAAGATATGTAGTAAGATCCAGAGAAACCACTACTAAAAAACAAAATAAAGTAAAGGAGGGAATTAAAATGTTACAATAGCAATAACTATTAAAGACAAAATAAGACAGTGATGAAGGAATAGAAAACCAAATAATATATGCCCTTATGGAGGCTGTGAATAAGGGAAAGAATAGTAATAAGAGCCACTACTTTCCTCCCATGAACAGAGACCACCACTGGATCATCCATGACCTGGCCCAAGTGTATGGCCTGGAGAGCATGAGCTATGACAGTGAACCAAAGCACAATGTCATGGTCACTGCAGTCAGAGGGAAGTCCATTTGTCCTCCTAGCATGTTGACATGTGTCCTTGAAAGGGAAATGCAGTCATGGCCTCCACTACCAGTTCCTCATCACAGACATTAGACAGACAAGAATCCTGCAAGCTGGGGCACCTGGGTGGCTCAGTTGTTAAGTGTCTGCCTTCGGCTCGGGTCATGATCCCAGGGCCCTGGGATCTAGCCCCACATCAGGCTCCCTGCTCAGCAGGAAGCCTGCTTCTCCCTCTCCCACTCCCCCTGCTGGAATTCCCTCTCTCGTTGTGTCTCTCTCTGTCAAATAAATACATAAAATCTTAAAAATAAATAAATAAATAAAATAAAGGCATTAAAAAAAAAAAGAATCCTGCAAGCAGTAATTTACAGAAAATAGCCAAGTAACCAGTAATTGACTACTTTGATGTCCAGGACTAAGAAGATCAAGATGCACTTAGATAAAAGAATGATTAGGTGTGATAGAGACTCATTTGCCAGCAGATAAATCATGTCAAATAATATATGACATATAGAAGAAAAATAACAAAATGGCAAATGTAAGTCATATTTTGTCAGTCATTACATTAAATACAAATGGATTAAATACTCTAATCAAAGGCAGATATTGACAAAGTGGATTAAAAAGTCATCTGAAAAAGTAGATTTAAAATAGAAGGATAGAAATGTGCCTGGGTGGCTCAGTTCATGATCTCAGGTTTCTGGGATCAAGCCCCATGTCAGGCTCTCTGCTCAGTGCTCTCCCTCTCCCTCTGTGCTCTCTCTCTCACTGTTGCTCTCCCTCAAGTAAATAAATAAAATCTTAAAAAAATAATAATAAAATAGAAGGATAGAAATAGATATACAATGCATAAAATAGCACTGGAGTGGCTATGCTAATAACAAACAAAATAGACTCTAGAGGAAAAAAAGTCACTAGATATAAGGAAGAACATTTTATAATGATGAAAGGATCAATGCATCAGGAAGATATCTCAAAGCAAAAACTGACAGAAAAGAGGAGAGAAATAGACAATTCAAAATAAAAGTTGGAGACTTCAATACCCCTGACTTGACAGAAATAAAAAGAATATTCAAACTCATGGAAGCAAAGAGTAGAATGGTGGTTGCCAGGAACTAGGGGCCAGGGGCAGTAGTTTAATGGTTATAGAGTTTCAGTTAAGCAAAATGAGTAAGTTCTACGATCTGCTGTACAGCATATGGCCAATAGTTAAATATACTGTATTGTGCATTTAAAAAAATTGAGTAGATCTCATATTAAGTGTTCTTACCAAATGCAAGAAAAATCCCCAAAAATACAAATGAAAAAACAAAAACAAAGCAAAAAGAACAAAGGAGCATAAGGACATTTTTGGAAATGATGGATATATTTATTACTTTGATTGTGGTGATGGTTGCATGGATATATGCATCTATTCAATCTTACCAAATTGTATAAATTAAATATGTACAATTTTTTATATCTCAATTATAGCTTGATAAAAAATATCGATTATAGCTTTGTAAAAAAAAATGGATACACATGTAGGTCGATGGGATGGAATTGTGAGTCCAGAAATAAACCTTCACATTTATAAATCAATTTATTTTCAATAAGAATGACAAGATCATTCAATGGATAAAGAATAGTCTTTTTAACAAATGGTATTGAGACCACTGGATATCCATACCCAAAAGAATAAAGTTGAACAATTACCTCAAACCATATATAAAAAGGTTAAGTCAGAATGTAACATGGACCTAAATATAACTATAAAATTCTTAGAAAAAGTTATGTGAGTAAATTTCATGACCTTGAGATATGCAGTGGTTTTTTAGAGATGATATCAAAAGCATAAGTGACAAAAGAAAAAAATATGTATATTAATTTAATCAAATTTTAAAACTTTTGTGTTTCAAAGGAAAGCATCAAAAAATAAAAGTAAAATGCAACCCACAATAGGGGAGACAATATTTGCAACTCCTTTATCTGATAAAGAAAATTTATCTAGAATATATATTTGCAAAACTGATTGATAGTCAAGCAACCAATTTTAAAATGAGCAGTTGATTTCAATAGAGATTTCTCCAAAGAAGATATGCAGAAGACCAATAAACAAAATAAAGTATGCTCTATTTCTCTATATTTCTATTTCTCTTATAAAGTCATTACAGAAATGCAAAACAAAACCACAGTGAGAAGTTGGCTTACACCCACTACAATGGCTGAAAGTAAAGAAAAAAATAGATAACAAATAGTGATGAGGATGAAGGGAAATTGGAATCCTCATTCACTGCTGTTGATGTTATAAAATGGTACAGCCACTTTGGAAAACAGTGTAGTAATACCTAAAATTATTAAAGGTAAGCCACCTGACACAACAATTATACTTCTATGTGTATATGAAAGAAATTACGCATCCTTACAAAATAAAATTGTATACAAATGTTAATTGCAGCATTATTCATAATAGCCAAAAAGTGGGGTGAACCAAAATGTTTATTGACGGATGAATGGGCAAGCAAAAATGCTGTATACTCGTATAAGAAATATTATTTGACAATAACAAGGCATGAAGTAGCAATACATTCTACAACATGGATAAGCCATGGAAATAATATGCTAAGTGAAGGAAGCCAATCACAAAAGGCCACATGTTATATGATGGTTATCAGTGTGAAATATCCTGAATAAACAATTCCATAGGGAGAGAAAGCACAGTAATGATTTCCAAGACATAGAAAGAGAAGGGAATGGGGAGTGACCAGTAATGGGATGGCATTTCTTTTTAGGGTGATAAAAATATTCTAAGGTTAGATAGCAGTGCTGATTGCACAACTCTATGAATATACTAGAAACTATTAAACTGTACACTTTAAAAAGATGAATTGACTGATATGTAAGTCATATATCAACAAAACTGCTATAAAATGTTATAAAAAATAAAAATGAGGGGCACCTGGGTGGTTCAGTCAGTTAAGCATCCAACTTGATTTCGGTTCAGGTCATGAACTCAGCATGGTGAGATGTAGCCTCGAGTCTGGCTCCACTCAGTGAGAAATTTGCTGGTCCCTCTTCCTCTCCTCTCCTCTCTTTCTCTCTACCTCTAAAATAAATAAATAAAATAAAATCTTAAAATAAAAGGAAAAACGAGGACATGTAAAACAATTTTTAAATATATTTACCTCCATTTTATTTACCCGAAACTTCTTTGATCTTAAAAGATATAACAGGGCATCATAGATTCAGAGTATTAATAAATCTAATTTTTACATTAAATGCTTATCTTTCAGTCATAACATTTATGAATAGAATGTATTTTACAACACCATGACTCTAACCTAGTTTTTCTGGAAAACAGAAACAAACGCATGGATTATGATAGTGGTACATTATTTGAGTAGCATAAGGCTCAGTAAGTAGGGATAGGGAGAAAAAGAAGTGGGTCAAGAAAAGATACAAATCACAATATTGTAATATTCTACTGCAGTAAGGGTTTGGAATTGTCTAACAGATAATTGCAAATAAGTTTGACCTCACCATTGTGAAAACATATTTCAGCAATTGTTCTGAGGGGTTTGGTATAAAAATTAGATGGAAAAAAAGAGAAAAAATGGAGGGCTACCAAAGACACAAATGTAACTATTGCAGGAAGCTGAGATAAAGTTCATCTATACATTTTAAAAATTATTAGAAATACTTATTTTATTAAAATTTGTATTTTAAAATATTTTAATCATGTATTAATATATAAACATACATGTAAATATAAATATATCTCGATATCTATATAAATATGTAGATATCCTTCTGATAAGTAAAGGAATATCTAATGGTGAACAGAGCTGACTTGTACTGGTTCAAGGGCTGATTGTTATGGTTTTAGGAATTTTGCAAGACATCTGTTAAATCATTGGTAGTTTGACTTTGTCAACGGTGGGAGTACTTACACCATGAAAATTCACAAATGCTACCGACCAAAGCTCTTTCTTTCCCCCAAAATACTGGCTGCTAAATGCTTACCTACATACCATAGATATTAGCTTTCACAATGAGGAGCAAAGAAACAATATTTAAAATCAATTTTCTTAAAACAGTGGCTGAGAAAGTGAAAATTTGTTGGCCAATTTATAGGTTAAGATCAATGACAGATTGATATGAAAGGACTGCAATTTACTAAGAGAACTTAAAAGTTCTGGATTGCAGGGGTATTTTCATTATATATGCAATATGTTAATATTTTTCTATTATATGTTTGCAAAAATAATAACTGGTATAAAAGATAATTGATTTTATCTGTATATGTTATTTACAACTTCCTCTTTATCCCTCATCTCCATTATTAAATAAGTAGTAGTATAGAAATTTCAACATTAGTCATGTTATGTTCTTACTAGGCTTGATATGCATAGTGACTTATGCTTTCTGTCCCCCAAAATACTGATTATTTAAATCTTGACTGCTGACCCTGTGAGCAATCATCTCATTAGATGGTGCAAAATGTTCCAATCCTTTTCTAAATCAAATGAAGTGACGCCAAAATTATCACAGCAATTTTATCCATCCATTGATTTCTCGTCAGCTGAAGGATTGACTTCAAGACATCTTCAAGTTCTTCAGGGTTTTATTTGGATTATGAGATTGAAGGCTTTGTTTCTTTGTATTTGACGAAAGCAATTACCACCAATTCTTCATTCTTGGGACAGAGCATTACTAGAGTTGTCAAAGTTCACCTGATGATCATGTGAAATAAAAGTACTGTGTGTGTGTGTGTGTATGTGTTTGTGTGTGTGTGCATGTGCATGCATGCACGGGCTTTTTTTTTTATGGCTAACTTTAGTAATCCATTGATCAATCCATTCCTATTTTTAATATCTTATCCAAACTCCATTTTTATTTTATTTATTTATTTTTAAAGATTTTATTTATTTATTTGAGAGAGAGAGAGCACATGAGAGGGGGGAGGGTCAGAGGGAGAAGCAGACTCCCTGCCGAGCAGTGAGCCGGATGCGGGACTCGATCCCGGGACTCCAGGATCATGACCTGAGCCGAAGGCAGTCGCTTAACCAACTGAGCCACCCAGGCGCCCTCCATTTTTAAATCATCAGGTGTTTTAGAGTATACTGATATTTCAGGTGTTTGGTATATTTCGCTGTCAAAAATCAAGATGAATGTCTAAATAAAAGTGTTCTATCAAATAAATGTTTTTGTTACACTAGAACAGCTTCCAGCCACCAATCAGGAACAGAGGATTTTAAAAAAATTATTTTAGCTCTCTATGATGAAAAATATAAACCTTTTCACTTTAATGCAGTTTCAAGGATTGGAAACTTGAAAACATTTCATGTTTTAAAAACAATAAAGGTAGCAGAGTAGCTGCTTTAAATTTACGTATCAGGATCATTTGGGATCTCTTAAAATCCAATTGATTTTTATTACCACATTTAAAATGCAGTTGAAAGAGCTCTTGTGACATTATCAAATTACTATGTTTTTGCATATATTGTTCTTTTTCTGGTTAAGCTTGAGATTTTCTTGTTTGTTTATCTGGAGGAAAAACACTTAAGTAATAGAGAATAAAATGTTCTCCTTAGAAAGTATGTTCTGCCACATGATCTTGTGTGTGTATAAATGAACCATATAATCATACAGGAGGTCTTGAAACTGCTGAGATTCTTCCTGAATTTAATGTGATTTTATTTATAGAGACACTTGTTGCTGAGATACTTTGAATTTTGGAGAAAAAAACTCTAAAAGTAATGAAATAATGATCAATTTTAAATGTGGACTCCCTTATTCAGGAGGGCATCATAACTGTCTGAGCCTCACTGTTATACAAATGGATAAAATTCCCTCTTGGAACTAGAGACCAATCATTGGTATCAGTTTTAGAGAGACAGAAACCTCTCTCAGGGCTAAGAGACAGCAGGAATAGTAGTAATATCAGTTGGAACCTTGATACACATCAAAGGAAATGAAGCCCTATGGCTGAAGAAATTACATGGATACCATAGACCAATAATTTTAAATATTAAAAGGCTCTTTTCAAGCTAAGGACAATTTGTAGTTACAAGCAGACAGCCCAAGGTTAGCAAGTACTGAGAAAAATCAGTTCCTTGAATCCAAGATTTTTTTTTTGACTTTTACGCATTTCCTAGGGATTAAAGTGACTTATCTAATTGTCACTGATTAATGTAACATTTTTTCCACCATTGTCCTATGTGTGTACCTAGGATGTACATACATGTGCAAACTTTCTCGTCTACTTATGTACATATCTTAAAAATAAGCTTTTTAAAATTCATTTTCTACATCATGTATTAAAGAGTGGTATCAATTTTTAATTTAAATAGAAATGTATTGTCAGTTGGGGGATCACTAGCTTATTTCAAACCTGATATTTAGGTTGATATTCAAATTTGAAGTCTCATTTTCTTTCTTAATAAAAGCTATCTCATTTAGCTACCAGTCTATGCTTTTGTTGTGTCAACCTGATAATATAAGCACATAGTTAGAGGTTCTGATTTATGATGGTTTCTTTAAAAAATAGCTTTTGTGTAACTCTTCAGTCTAGAGTATTTGCTTGCTTGGTTTCTAACAAAGACTCATTAAAATGAGTGAAACTAATATAAAACTTACCTTGAAACAGTTCCCTTGTTGAACTCTACTCCCAAAGGATTTTCTAATTTGCAATTTATATTTTAGACTTTGACAAAGACATAAAAAGAAATAACATGTACTGCTCTCTGAAAATATCTGATACTATTTCAGAAGTTAAATAGAGCCATGGTACTTGGATTATTAAGACATTGTGTTTATATCATTTATTTATAAAGGAAGATAATTCACCATGATTTGCCACTGATTCAGTGACATTTGGAAAATTGTGATTCAGTAAATATTTGTTATTGTCAAATCCTGGGGCAATCTTTGTAGATAGATTGGGACAAAGAGATTTAGTTTTTAAAACCAGGTAACATTTGGACATGTGCATAAAACCTTACATGTTTCATATTAGAAAATATGATCATTTTGATATGAACAAAATAAGCTCTTTGACTATATTTTTGGCTTCTATTTTCTCTCATTTCTCATATAAAGAACAATTTAATTTAAACATAGATTTATAGTCTTCAGTCTGAGGTTTAAGACATGTATAAAATTTCAATAAACAGAATCCTAGCTTCTGGGTTGTATTCTGGGTTTTTTGTTGTTGTTTATTCTGGTTTATTATTTTGGTTGTACTCTGGTTTTTTTGTTTTGTTTTGTTTTTTGGGGTTTTTTTGGTTTATTCTGGTTATTTTTTTATTAAATTAGGGCAAAGATAAGATTAATTCTAATTGTAAAACTTTAAAAAATGTTTGCCTATTTTTCTACTTTAATATACTAAACTTAATTCATTCCTTGTTTCTATGATTTATTGTTTTTTTTATTGTACCTCAGGGTCATCATCTTGAACTTGATTTAAAATTTTCTAAAACTAGATGAAAAAGATTAATTTATGAAAGCAGTGACTCAAGAACTTTGAGAAGCTACTTTATAAACAAACTCCTCAATCAGCTTGTTTTTCCTGATTATTGGCTTCCTCCTCATAAAAAGTCTAGAAAAAAATTTTTAAACTTATTATCTAAAGATTCTGATTGTTTAGAATTCATTTTATAAAGATTTAGTGAAGAAAAATCTCTAACGTGACTAAAAATGGATATATGGTTAAAAATAGAAATGGCCTAGATTCTTAACTTAATTTTTTAAAAGGCAAGAGATGTGGCTATTTTCACTGTTACTTAGGAAAATAGAAAGATTGGGCACTAGAATTTTCCAATAACTTCTTATTTGCCAATTCCACCTGATTATGGCTCTGTAAATGATTTCATTGTCCAAGGAAGCCATCTAAATCACATCTTGATTAAAAGCCCGTATGCAATGAATTGTCTTCCATTTTGGCTTTTGTTTGCCAGTTAATTTGGGAATAACTGTGCAACCCAAACAGAATATGTAAATGACCTTGTACAGCTACCTACTTCCCATGTGCCTTTCCAATGGCTAGAACTGCCCTGAGTACAGTCCATCAAGGCTTTACATACAAAAAGTAGTATGACTAGACCTATCACTGAACTAATAGAAGTTTTTGTCCCATGGGTAGCTCAGACCACACGTGTAGTAGAGCAAACGTGCCATCTGGAAGTAATTCACTGTTGTTGCCTCTTATCAGGACTGCTGAGGATTTTTTTTTTTTTTATCAAATATAAATGAATCATAGAACAGACTGATGTATGCTCATGAAACTATAAAAACTTGTTAGGCTATCATCTTACCGTGCAAAATAGAAGTCTAATAGACGTAAGCTAGATCTTGTGAGCCCATGGTATGAATGTGACGTGTGAAGGGAGAAACAGACTGAAATCTGTCTGCGTTATACCAGGAAATTACATATTCTTCTTAAAGTAAAATAAACACTTGACAAAGCTGTTAATCATCCCTAGTGGAAAGGATTTACAGATTCAATATTAAGATGATGAGCTTCCCACTGGTCTTAGAAGCACTGTAGTCAAATGAATCCATTTTCCTCTGAAATCATTTAGATAAAAATTATATTCGCATTGAAGAATATGAATGGCTTGAATGCTAAAATGTCACTTTAAAAATGCACTGTTCCTTCCGTGGGTTTCTAATAGCTTTCAGTTAATATTTGGTAGGAGAAAAAGACATCCAGATCCAAACCATTTTCTTGAATGAACCTATATTTTCTGTGAAAAAGAGAATGAGACTGGGGATGGCAACAGAGGCAAGTATATACATCCCTCAAATTCACCTTCATATTTATGCATGTAACTCAGCCATAAAAGAGTATGCATTTTTATCTTACAATTACTTCGTAAGAGCTCTGTCTCATATTTTAGGAGAAACTGAAATAATCTTTCACTGATAATGTATTTGGAAATTTACCTGCAGTGATATTGTAGCTGGTAACTCCTATAAAAACAAACAATTTTTAGAAGTTACCCATTCCCCAAGAGATTACAGAATTTAGTGATTAAGGATGTGTGCAGTACGGTAGAAGGGCATTTGTTTCCTGGGAAACAAGCTAGTACAGTGCCACTGAAGAAATTTGTAAGCATTAAAATATTCTGTAATCAGGCCCCAGGAGAACATATTAAATTTTTTAAAAGGAATAAATATTTGACGTCCTAGCCATTTTCTAAATATTCTTGTAGATGAGGCCTGTTGTCAAGGGGCTGTGTTTCAAGGGTGAGAGCAAATGATATAATAGGTGAGCCAAGAACACACATTAACATGGCTAATCCAGGTAGCAGAATGAATGTAGGTAGCAACCTGAGCAACTCAAGTCATTCAGTATCATGAGGTAAGAATGACAACTATAATAAGACAAAGGGAAACTCATTTTAGAATAAAGATTTAGAGAAAGGAATGAAAGGACATAGATTTAAAACAACCCTCTTAAAACCAAAAGGGTGCGATTAAAGAAAAAAAAAAAAAAGGAACCTAGTCTCAGGTGGCACCCTTAAAGTAGCCAGATTAAAAGGGTTGTCATCTAGGGCGCCTGGGTGGCTCAGTCGTTAAGCGTCTGCCTTCGGCTCAGGTCATGGTCCCAGGGTCCTGGAATCGAGCCCCGCATCCGGCTCCCTGCTCAGCAGGAAGCCTGCTTCTCCCTCTCCCACTCCCCCTGCTTGTGTTCCCTCTCTCGCTGTCTCTCTCTGTCAAATACATAAATAAAATCTTAAAAAAAAAAAAAAAAAGGTTGTCATCTAAATGATGCTACTTGCTAGGTAATTAAAGGTAACTCCAGTTCAAAAAACACGTTTTTGGTGTGCCTAACATGGGACAAAAACTCTCACCACTGAGCTACATTTCTGAGAGGCTTTCTGGACCTCTGTTACTATGAATAAAGGTAAAGAATTTTTGTGGGACCCTATATTACTGGTGGATGGAACTGTAAGGTCAAGGCAAGTGTTTTTGCACTGTCTAGATGCATACTGGGCAGAAAATGGAATAAGTAGTTGGTGGGTGTGAAGCAAGTTAAGTCAGAAGGTCTAAGAAAGAGATTTAAAAAAAGATTGTGGATATAAAATACCTACGTGTGCATGAAATATCACAGAAAAGTAAACTTGGCAATTCCACCATAAAATGACATATAAATACCTACCTTAGGCAAATTAAAACAGTAAATATTATGGACAAAAATTCTGAATAATTTTTAAAAACTCTAATTTAAGTTCTGGTTACCTCAGCTACCATAGAATGTCTAGTGTTGCCTAAGCATCTTTATTGAATATTTGGTTATCAGATTCGGCCTCATGTCGTACTTTTGGCAGTCTTCTCTCCACAGGACGGGAAATGGGGTTAAGGCCAGTGGCACGTGAAACTCTAGCTACTTAGGCAGAACTTCAGGGCAAAGCTAGCATGGCACCTGTCTACTCTGGTCCTCTGGCCGCTGGGTAGTGAGATTTATCAAATATATAGGTGAAGGTGCAAAGCCCTGCAGAGTAATAAAAAGAAAAAGTATAGTTCAAAATAGAAAGTAAACATTCCCGCATGCATTGAAAACAGTCGTCTCTAGTCACGGGCTTGTTTATTTCAGTTGTAACCATTGCAACACTCGAAACGTGGCTAGTCTGAATGGAGATGTTCTGTAAGTGTAAAGTATAAATCACACCTGATTTAGAAGATGAAATACCAAAAAAAAGAATGTAAGATATCTCATTAATAATTTTATATTGATTGCGTGTGGAATGACAATATGGATATTTTTGTATAAATAAAATATAACTTACAAAATGTAGTTTAACTCTTTCTGTTTACTTTTTATATATAATTACGAGAAAATTTAAAATTTCCTATTAGAAGAGGTGTGGGTGATTGGAAAATGAGTGAAGGGGAATGGGAGATACAGGTGTCTAATTATAGGATAAGTCACAGAACTAAAGGGCACAGCAGAAGGACTGTGGTCAGTGATATTGTAATAGCTTTGTATGGGGTGACAGATGGTAATGATACTGGAGCACAACATAATATATAGAGAAGTCTAATCACTATGTAGTACACCTGAAACTAATGTAATATTGTGTGTCAACTATTCTCAAATACGAAAAGTTAAAAATAATAACAAAATTACATACTAACTAGTATTTGTGGTTTTCATCAGATTTCTACTGGATAAGGTGTGTTCAAACTTTAATGGGCAAGGATCCAGTTCGGCCAATGCAATATGCATTGGAGAAAAAAAAAAAAAAGTTTTGAGGCTTGAGTGAGAAGAGTATTATTTTGGTGTCCAATCTGAGTCTGAACCGAAGCTATGTAATTTAAGAGCTACCTGATCATGGATCTTTTATTTAATTTCTCTGAGGTTCAGAGATTTTTAATCTATAAATAAATAATAATAATATTAGAGGCTTAAGGTTATGAAAAATGTACTTAGCACAGTCACTGGTTCATAGAGAGTGCAAGGCAGATTTATTTTTTTTTCTTCCAGCACTAGAAAAGAAAAACTGAACTTTGCTCACTCTTCTTCCAATAACTAGCTTCCTGTTGGCAGGCTTATCTGTTAGTGTCTGTCAGCTCCAGTTAATTCAGATGTAAAACTGGTATAGTAATGTAATTGTTTTGAACATTGGTATCAGTACAAATTGATTTTCTGAGTTCTTTTCACTCTAAATATTCAAATATTAAATTACTGTATTCTCAATGACTCAAAATATTAAAAAGAGAAAGAAAAATTCTCCCAGGAATTCTGGGGTTCTCTTCAGGACTTAGAATTTTAAATTTAAGGGGCGCCTGGGTGGCTCAGTCGTTGAGCGTCTGCCTTCGGCTCAGGTCATGATCCTGGGGTCCTGGGATTGAGCCCCGCATCGGGCTCTCTGCTCCGCGGGAAGCCTGCTTCTCCCTCTCCCACTCCCCCTGCTTGTGTTCCCTCTCTCGCTGTCTCTCTCTGTCAAATAAATAAAATCTTAAAAAAAAAAAAAAAGAATTTTAAATTTAAAAAAATTGAAGTTAAACTTCACAAAAAGAATACACTCAGTAGGATTAATATATTTGACATCATTAAAATGGTGACTAATGTATTTTATCTTCAGTCATTTTTTATTCAGATTAAAATACCTACTCTTTAATTTTAAAAGATTTTGTAAAGTGGCAAGTTTTCTCCACATTGGAGAAAAATGTTGTCTCTCTTAAAGAAACATAGTTGCACCTCTTTAGGAAGCTGGTTTGGCCTTCCTAAAAGTAAAGATATTTTCTCCAATGAATATTTCCCATTCTTCCATAGCAACCTTGTCCCCACTACAAAAAGCAAAATTTGCCTAATGTCAAGTTTTGTTTGGTCAACGGGCAACTTGTGTTAACAACCAACTTGTACCAACTCTGACCCTTATTTGTAATAGAGATATAGATGTTTCCTTTCAGGTTAAGTGTAGATTGCTCTCCCTTCTTTCTTTTGTAAAGCATTGTTGTCTAAATATGGGGAAAAGAAAATTAAAGCAGTTCACCTGTGTGTGATCCATTTTATTCCCAATTAATGTGGGGAGTGGGGAGTGGCAAGAGATGGTCCCAGGGGAAAAGAAAAATGAAGAAAGGTGACCTGGACCTTGGGCAATCAGACCAGAAGCATTTGCTGGGGACAGACTCCTTACCTATGCACTGCTTTGAGCAGGGCATCCCTGGTTGAGAATCGCTTATAGCACAAATCCATGTACTTAGGAGGTGATATCCTGGAGAATGTCATATAAGCTGTTCAACACTAAGATAGGCAGGAGAGATGTTACCTAGCTTAAATGCTCCCTGCTGTGTGAGATAACGAGCATATCTTACAGAGACTTACAGAGATTTGTAAATAGGTATGTGTTATATATGTCATATATTATTCTGAGACAGAGAGCACATATTCCAGTGTGGAAGAAAAACCTTTGAGGAGCCATACAAATCGTTCCAGACCTCTTCCCACTTTATTTGTGCTTCTTAATTGCTTGAATTTAAAAAACAAAACAAAACACAACACATTAGTAACATTTGATACCAGCTAAGAATCAGATCCCTGGTTTTAGCTCAGAATACATTATGAAGAAACTTGTACTTCCATTATTGCTTTATCTTGTGTATATGAATTAGGAAAATAAAAGTGAACCCTTTCCACAAACTTAATCAGATCAGCATTGGATTTTAATGAGGCCTTATTTCTGCTTTATAACAAAGAGGGCACTATCTCTATTCCCTGGAGGAGAGAAGGTTAAAACAATAGGACTCCACAGCTCTAACCTGAGCCTGTTGTCATGATTGTGTAAAATGAGTTGTGTGCTTCTTTAAATAATCTGCCATGAAATACCATTTCCACACATGTAATTTACTCCTCACTTCAGTACTCATCCAGTGTATGTGATAGGTAGTTGCCCTTGGTATGAAAACATTAAAGTGAACACATTTGATTTGGTATTTTCAAATTTTTCAATGTAAAAGAAATTGTAACTAAGATTTAAGATGAAAACCATTACAAAGTAATATGACAGGGCGTCTGGGTGGCTCGGTAGGTTGAGCATCGGGCACTTTTCGATTTTGGTTCAGGTCATGGTTTCCTGGTTGTGAGGTTGAGCTCTGCGTTCAGTGGGGAATCTGCTTGAGATTCTCTCTCCCTCTCCCAGCTCACTCACTCTCTCTCAAATAAATAAATAAAATTAAAAAAAAAAAGGTGACATGACAAATAAGCGCATACTGAGGGAATATTGTAGTCAGGGGACCAATGCCTAGCTCTACTACTGCACTTTTGTCGGCAAAGACTTGTAGGGCAGTGAGTTCTATATTCTCAAAGATCTGCCTGCTTTTGATGGCTATGATTGTGTATCTGGAGTATATGTCCCTTTCTAGAGTATGTTAATAGCTTTTATAAATAGAAATAAAATCTATAATCTAATATGGGTATGGAGCTATATTGCTTGGATGACCAAGAAAGAAGTATTAGGGGTATTGGGAAAGTAGGAAGAAATAGGACCCATCAGTATGGATCAAGACTGGTACCTAAGAAAAAAAGCCAATAAAGAACAGCTGAAAAAATAGCAATAATAACAAGGAAGGCTTTTTTTTTTTCTTCCTTCAGTCTTCTCTTTCTCTCTCTTTCCTCTTTTCCTTCTTTCTTTGTTCCCTTCCTCCTTCCTTCCCTTTCCTCCCTTCTTATCTTCTTAAACTAACAAAATGTAAAAACAGGTTTTGGAACCTAGTGAACTCTTAACCCATTTATGACTTTTTTTTTAATCATGGTAAATCCCATTGCCATGTTTTGCTTGGATCTGTACAGTCATTGTAGCTCTTCTTTAACAACATATTTTGGATAGTCATTATGTTTTTATATTAATTTTCAAAAGCCTCATTTTGCTCACAAATGCTAGATATAATTCCATCTCTGTGTCTCAACTCTCCCACTCCCTGATTATTATCCCTCTTTACTTGAAATATTTTCTCTCTTCCTTACTCAAATCTTATCCTTCTTCAAGGTCTAATTCAGAATTCTTTTGTACCTTGGGACAGAGTACACTTCAGAAACAAGAATCACTTCTTCTTGGAGTGAGTCTTGGAAATAGATCTTCCATTTGAGTAGTACCATGATACTTCTGGTTTAACAACATTAATATGAGTCCCAGTCCAATAACTCTGGGTTACTCTAAACCCAAGTACATGTGCTTACCAGACCCTGCGCATCCTATATGAACATGGAAAGCACAGAAAGAGTACTGATGGACAGGTTTGTTTTAAATATTACAAAGTAAATTTGATTATATCCTTCCATTACTTAAAACCCTCCATGATCTACCCCCTCCTTCCCAGTGCCAAAAAACAACAAAATCCACAACTTCTTAGAGTGTACCTCAGGGCCCTCCCTGGCCCCAGAGAACTTGTTCTTGCCCACCTCTCTAACCTCATCTTCTACTGTATTCCCCTTGCTGAGTCTACAACAACTATACTGGCCCTCTCCACACTGATCTTTGAAAATGCCTGGAAATTTCCATCTCTAGGTCTTAGCCTTTACACTCATTATTCATATGCCTGAAATACTCTTCGCATGGCTGACTTTTTCTCCTCATTTACATCAAATGTTGCCTCTTTGAGGAGCCCTCTCAGAATCAATCTGTATGGTATTTCTTCTGTGATTACTATTTATACCATTACTGTTTCATTTGCTTCATATCACTTATCTCTGATATTATCTTTGCTAGTTTTTTTTTGCCTTTTAATTGCCTGTATCCCCTCGCTAAAATCCAGTGAAGGACCTTAACTTTAATTATGTCAGAAAAACTGGATTCAGCTGCTGATATAGGAAGGAACAGCCGGGATGAAGAAGTGTTGCTGGGTCATGCTCATGGGAACAGAAACAAACAAACAAGAAAAATGAATATGATTCATTTTTCTTCTACTTTTTAAAAAGGTACAAAAATCAGAAACAAGATGGTATTAAAAAGTTTATAGAAAAATGACTTTTACCCCTTGAAAAGTCTTCTAATTTCTTTGTCATCATGGTTCTTTGTCATGTTAAAGGATGTGTCTGCATTCGTTAGCTGTTTTAACAAAATTCTGTAGACTGAATGACTTATAAACAACAGAAATTTCTTTCTCTCAGTTCTGAGTTCTGGGAAGTCCAAGACTAAGGTGCTGGTAGATTTGATGTCTGGTGAGGTCCTGTTTCCTGGTTCATAGCCATTTCTCATTGTGTCCTCACATGGCTGAGGAGGCAAGGGAGCTCCCTGGAACCTTTTTTATAAGGTCACTAGTCCTATTCATGAGGACTCTATTCTCATGATCTAATTACCTCCCAAAGGTTCCCACCTCCAGATACTATCACACTGGGGTTTAGGTTTCAACCTATGAATTTTAGGGGGACACAAACATTCAGACTCTAGCAGGGTGTTAGCTGCTTCCTGCAGTTGTTACCACTGTGTTACCCTTGTGTTCTCTGTTTTTGGCTTTTCAGTTATATGGTTAATAATTTCATAGATAGTTAACAATGCTCTACATAAAAATCTCTCTATTAAAATAACTGATTTGATCTCTGTCTCTCCAGTGGACTCTATTCATCAATATCTATATTTACATCTCAAGATGAAGATGGAGATAAAGATACGGAGATTTACATGGATATTTACATATATTCCCTAGTTGGATTGGTTGGTATCTAACATCTTTCCTAGAATGTTTTGTTTTTGTTTTTGTTTTTTATAGCTCCTTCAGCTTAGTTAACTGACAGTTGGCATTCAGTTGTAAGTTAGCTTTCTTATACTTAGGAAATAATACTTGTGTTTGGTTTTTCAAACTGTGTTACCCTTAGAATTCCCAAATATGACTACAGACTTAAGTTCTAAAAAGGGAGCAATGTTCGTATTTTATATAGTCAGTATTTTGCCCCCACAGGTCACTGAGTACCAACAGACTGGGGGTAGTTGGGTACTAACCCTCACTGAGAAGGCTTTTGTTCTTTTGATATTGAAAAGATGATGTTGGAGTATATGATTCCAGGATTTTAAATTATTTCTTTGGGATTGGTAGCTCAATACATGAACATTACATTCTCATCTCCAGAAAAGATACCCAGCCACAAAAACACAGGCTTGCAGGGGGGTAGTAAATAGACTCCTACATTCTGAAGGGATTTTCTAGTGTTACGTCACAATTCCTTTTTAACAGGAAACTCTCCAGAGAGAGGATTTTGGGTAAGTTTAAGGATAGAAAAGGGCTATCTTGCTTGGAGAGCACGTAATAAGAACAGTATAGGGAAATACTTAAATTCCAAGTGGAGAGAAGTGAATAGTGATAGAAAAGAGATCATTCTGAGTCAAATAATTCAGAAGAAAATGGGAGAAGAGAAAAGAATGGACATGGCAAGAATAAGCCATTGCTTGTTGTCCAAATTTATGGAACACAAAAAAGGAGAATTCTAGTGAAAGTGCAGCTCATATGCGTATGCTTTAGTCTTTTGTTGTTCGATTTGTTTTTTTTGTTTTTTTTTTTCTTTTTGCTAAATGAGATTAATTCTCTAAGTCTATGAAGTACTTTCTTGTGCCTTTGGCTATTTTCCTAATTCAGAGTTATTTTAAGTGAGTGTACTGAGGTTTGAGAACAGTTATTTAAGGTAAAAGTTCAACCCCATTCTCTCCAGGGAAAACAGTTTAGATAGATCACTTGGTAATTCAGGAGAAAAAGATTTCTTTTCTTGCTAATTTTGTAGATTTGATTCCCTATGCAGGTTTAACAATTTATTAGGATAAACAAATGCAATTCAGAATTACTCTCAGAAAGAACCTTTAACACGCCAAAGACTCATGATGAAAAAAAAAAAAAAAAAATTAAAAACTAAAAAGGTTGGCGAGGGGTAAAAGCGCTCAAGAAAAAAAAAAATTTTTTTCCCACAAAGCTTTTTAATGCTGTTGTTTCTGGTTTAAGTACTTTTTAAAAAGTATAAGAAAACGGAGTCAAATTCAATTTTTTCTCAAAATAGAAAATGAGTATATTACCTACTTGGATGCCCAGTGTATGGCTAGGAATCAAATTAATCATTCTCATGAGGATTAAAAAATAACCTCTCTGCCATGCATTTAATTCCTAAATCTCTGATTTAGGACACTGACTTGTGTTTTTAAATGCCCTTAATGACACATCATTTAACTTTTCAGAGATTAACTTAATCTATCTTTTTGTAAAGATGAACATAGCAAAGAAAGTCATTAGTGTTCAAATTTCAGAGTGTAGTGTATCTACCCCAAGGTATGATTATTTCACCAGGGGATTTAAACCAGCAATCAAGGTTGTATTGTATGTAGAGAAGGAATAACAATGTAACAATTGGGGGAAAAGTAGAAGTTGAGAAATTGGCCTCTGGGTAAAATGTAAGTGGGGAAACAGCATGATTTATTGCCACGTATGTGGTATTAGCGTGTATGAGTATAACAAATTAAACTTATGTTTCTACTAATTAGTAAACCAGCAAATGACAGTATCTAGAGAACGAGTCTCTAAGAAAATCTACCTGATAGTTTTGTGGTTTCTAAATTAGCCTTTTAAATTTTAATGATGATGTCATAGAAGGAACATATTTCAAAGCTTTGGAAATACAATGCAACTTCAGAAACACCACAAGCTTTCTAAGAAATTCTTTGCTCTCTGTAAATAAGTATTTCAAAAGTTCTGTTAGGAAAACATTTTTGATATTTCTATTTGTTGGCAGAGTATATATTGCTATGTTGCCCCAAAGGACTCATCTATCCCAAAACACTTTTAAATAAAAATTATTGGATTCAAATTAAAATTTGTTTGATGTTTTTGTTGTGAATTACTCCCAATCTACTTTGAAATTTATTTTTCCTTTCAGTTTAACATACCACGTATTTGGGGAAAAAAATGTTTTCTACCTTTTAAATCAAAACTTTGGATTGCATTACAGGAAAAACAAATCTTGTAACAGAGGCAAAGTAAGGTTGAATAGCAAATAAATTAGATTCAGCCCTGAGATAACAGAAATAGCTGTAATCAGAAGATATGTTTTATTATTACAGATGGAGATAATGGTGAGAAAAGTGTGGGAGAACGCCTAAGGCTTATTTTAAGACAAATGTAACAATATATTACCTACATGGCTTATTTTCACATATGTATTTTTTAAAAGTGCCTTTTTCTGGAATTTATTTTAAGCAAATTTCATCATTACAGAAGTAAGATTAAAACTGACAAGCACAGTTGAGTGCTTTTGATGTAGAATATCCATAAGGCCATATGCTCTCTACAGAGGGATAATCAAACCAAATACAGCTTAATTCCTGCCTTCAAGAAGCTTATAATCTTTTCTGAAAATAATATGCACTCGAGAAAAAAAAAATTGAGGTATAGTTAGTATCAAATGATTCAGTAACAGATTTATAAATTAAAGAAGAACAAATATTAAAAAATAATAAACATACTTATTGGACACTGAGGAATCAAGTCTGTGAAGTATTTCAGGGAGAATGAATACTGAGTTTTAATAGAAAATAGTTGGGAGTATATTATAGAATAAAGGAAAAAAGAAGGGTAGCTGGAAATTTTTTGATTTGAATTTTTGATTCTGACTCAGGGTAATTAAATTTGACAAAAGATCTGAACTCATGGCCTAATTTAGAAAAATTTTATAACATTTCTAGATCTTACTTTTCTCATGTATTAAATGAAACATATCATATACACATACATACATATACACACATAGCATTAGTCAGGGAAACAAAATCAATAGGAGGCATTTATCTATCATCTATCATCTATCATCTATCTATCTATTAATGAGGAATTGAGTCATGTGACCATGGAGGCAGAGAAATCCCATGATCTGCCATCTGCAAGCTGGAGACCCAGGAAAGATAAGGATGTAACTCAGGCCCAGTCTAGTGGCCTGAGAACCAGGGGAAGAAATGAGGTGAATTCCAGAGGAGAGTAGGAAGAGGTGAAATGGGTGAGGCAAGAAGAGAAGGGATGAATTCCTCCTCACTCCACCTTTTTTTCTATTCAGGCCTACAACAGATTAGATTACATCCGGCCATGTTGGGGAGCGCAATCTACTTTACTGAATCCACCAAGTCAAATGCTAATCTCATCCAGAAACACACTCACAGACACACCCAGAAACGTTTAATCTAGTTACCTTGTAGCCCACTGAAGTTGACAGGTAAAATTAGCCACTGGATTTAGTGTTCTCAGATAAAATACAAGATTTTTTGTTTTAAAGATTTATTTATTTATTTTAGAGAGAGAGAGTGAGAGAGAGAGAGCAGCGCTAGTGGGAGGAGGGCCAGAGGGAGAGGGAGAGAGAGAGAGAATCCTGGAGCCGACTCTGGGCTGAGTGGGGAGCCCAACATGGGGCTTGATCCCAGGACCCTGAGATCACGACCTGAACCAAGATCAAGAGTTGGTCTCTTGACTGACTAAGCCACTCAGGCACCCCTAAAATAAAAGATTTTTATTTGCAAGTCTGGCAATCCTGACTGTGATGTGGTTTTGGAATATAGGTGAGGTTCAGTGGAGTGAGGTCCGGAGCCCACGACCAAGAAAGAATTCTTGAGACGTCTTTGGTGGAAAATGGTGGTTTATTAAAGCACGGGGACAGGACCCGTGGGCAGAGAGCTGCTGCACCGGGGTCTTGAGGAGTGGTGATAATATACTCTGGAGTTAGGGTTACGTAAGGAAAGGGAGGTTTCAAAAGAACTTTCATTTGCTAAAGAGGACTGACCTACAAGATACCTACAAGATAACCGGAGGCCTTGCCATTGTCAAGTTAAGGTTGTTTTCCCCTCTAGCAAGGTATTAACATTTAGTTGGGAGATTCCTGGAAGAATGTCACACATGTCCCACCCAAGAGTGGGGAGTAGAGGGAGGTTGCAGGGTGTTAGTTTATGCTTTATCTTCAGCTAGCCTTCTGCTCCCTCATCCACTGGACTAGATTTCTCTTCATTGATTTCACAGAAGTCTAAAGGAACTGTGCTTGAAACCTTACCAGTTCCTTTAAAATGATGTTCAAAAATCTTAATTAAAAAAAAAAATTATGAAGTGAGGAATGTTATATTCTCCTACCAAGTTGTGATAACAAAAGCAGAGTGAAGAAATTCAGCTGAAAGGTGTATAGAACAGATGGTAAAGTCTATGCATCTATAGTAATAATACTAGTTTTATGGCTTTTTCAATTCATGCAGATGAGAAAGCCAGTATTAGAACTCATAGGATATTATATGATTGACCATGCATGCTTCTGTATGTGTATGGGTCTCTACCTAACAGTGGAGTTTTCAATGTTGTTGCTATAGAATGTGTTTGTGCCCTAATAGCTGTTTAATCACCTGGAGCTGAAACTTACGGAACAATCTGCAAGGAACACATACTTATTTTTTTAAGTAGTGTCTCATTTTGGTGCCAGAATCTTCCTCTTTCCTTTGGGAATAGATCACAGCCCTTTTAATTATTTAATATGCCTTTTATTATCATACATAAAAATTTATTTTTTTATTGGTGCACAGTTCTATGAATTTTAATGGGAGTATCAATGTATTTAACCACCAAAACAATCAGGAGACAGAGCAGTTCTAACAGTCCCCCAGACTCCCTCATCCTTTCTTTAATGGTCAAACTCAATTCCATTTCCCCCAATTCCCACCCAACCCCTAGCACCACTGATCTGTTCTCTCTGTAGCTCCATAGTTTGGCCTTTTGAAGGATGGAATCAGATAGTATGTAACATTTTGAGATTGGCATCCTTCAGTCAAAATACTGACTTTGAGAGTCACCCTAGTTTTTGTATCAGTGTTTTTTTCCTTTGCATTGCCTGACTGCGCCATAGTTTGTTTATCCATTCACCTGATGAAAGATATTTGGTCTTTTCCAGTTTAGAGTGATTATGAATAGAGCCACTATACATACTTGTTTACAGTTTTTTGTGGGTACATAAGTTTTTATTTCTCTAGGGCAAGTAACTAGAGTGGGTTTTTGTGAGTCTTACCATAAGTGAATGTTTACTGTCAAACCATTTTCCCGGGCATTTCCTGGAAAGCATTTTCCTTTCCCATTAGCAATATATGAGTTCTGGTTTCTCTGCATCCTTGCCAGCACTCGATATTACCAGTATTTTTTTTAATTGTCATTCTAATAGGTGTGTATCTGTATCTTATTGTGGTTTTGATTTGCATTTTCCTAATGACCAATAATATTGAATATCTTTTTATTTATGTATTTTTTTATTTGCATATTCTCTTTGCTAAAGTGCCTGTTGAAGTATCTTGCCCAGGTTTTTTTTTTTTTTTTTTTTTTTTTTAAGATTTTATTTATTTGAGAGAGACAGAGCACAAGCAGGGGGAGATGGAAGAGCAGAGGAAGAAGGAAAGGCAGAAGCAGACTCCTCGCTGAGCAGGGAGCCCGATGCGGGGTTCCATCCCAGGACCCTGAGATCATGACCTGAATCAAAGGCAGACACTTAACTGACTGAGCTACCCAGGCACCCCTCTTGCCCAGTTTTTAATTGAGTTGTTTGTGTTCCTACAGTTGAACTTTACTATTATGAATAAAAGTCCTTTGGTGAATATGTGATTTGTAAATATTTTCTTCCAGTCTATTGTTTATGTTTTCATTCATTAAGCAGTATTTTATATGTACATATTGTATATGTATATCTCATATATATATATAACCAAGAGTTATATATAACTCTATCTGAAATTGTTTTGGGATTCTAAATAGAATTGCATTAAATCTATAAATCACTTGAGGAAAATTGACATTAATATTATGTCGACTCTTCCAATCCATTAACATTATATATCTCTCAATTTATTTAACTCTTATTTGATTTATTTCAAGATTTATAGTTTCCAGCCACAGATCCTGTATATATTTGTTACATTGATAAATTAATATTACTAATTTGGGCATTGATAATTTAATTTGGGTTTCAATTATACCTTTTGCTTCATTTAATTCTTTAATGAATTTTATACATACACATTTTTATGTATGATAATAAAAGAAATTTACTTGATTTTTGTTGTTGATCTTTTATCCTGCAAAGATATTAATTCGTTTATTAGCTCTAGGAATATTTTTGTGGTTTTCATGGAATTTGACATGTAGACCATTATGTTGCCTATGAATAAGAATAGGTTTACTCTTTCCTTCTGATCATGAGGCCTTTTTATTTCTTTCAACACCAGCTGGGACTTCCAGTATGCTGTTGAATAGGAGTAGACAGAGTGGAGAACATCTTTGCCTGTTCCTGATCTTAACAAGGAGGCATTCATCTTTAAACAAGATGTTACCTGTGAGTTTTTGTAGATGTCCTTTATCAAATTCAGGATTCTCTTCCATTCTTTTTTTTTTTTTTTAAAGATTTATTTATTTGACAGAGAGAGACACAGCGAGAGAGGGAACACAAGCAGGGGGAGGGGGAGAGGGAGAAGCAGGCTCCCCACTGAGCAGGGAGGCCGATTCGGGGCTCGATCCCAGGACCCTGAGATCATGACCTGAGCCCAAGGCAGACGCTTAACGACTGAGCCACCCACGTGCCTCGATTCTCTTCCATTCTTAATTGACCGAGAGTTTTTATCATAAAAGGATAATTAATTTTAAAAATATTTTACCTGCACCAATCTATATGATCATTTGGGCTTTCTAATTTAGATTATTACTATGGTGGATTACATTGATTGAGAATTTAACCAGCCTTGAATTTCCAGGATAAACTTCATTTGGTCAGGGACTGGTGAGGGATTGGCCTATAGTTTTTGTTTTGTTTTGTTTTGTTTTTAAGATTTTATTTATTTTATTTGTCAGAGAGACAGAAAAGAGAGAGAACACAAGCAGGGGGAGCGGCAGGCAGAGGGAGAAGCAGACTCTCCGCCGAGCAGGGAGCCCGATGTGGGTCTCGATCCCAGGACTCTGGGATCATGACCCGAGCCCAGGCAGGTGCTTAATGGACTGAGGCCACCCAGGCATCCCTGTTTTTTTGTTTTTTTGTTTTTTTTTTTTAAAAAAAAACGGTTTTATCTGATTTGGGTATCAGGGTAATGAAACTTCATAAAATAAGTTGGGAAATGTTCTTTCTTTTATTTTCTGGAAGACGTTGTGTAGAATTTGTGTTACTTCTTTTTAAAAATCTGTTCAGATTTACCAGCAAAATTATTTAGGCCTGGTGATAGCTGTTTCTGGAAAGTTTTAATGTATAAATACAATTTCTGTAATAGTTCTGGAAATACTATGATTACCTATTTCATATTGTGTGAGTTTTTGGTAAATTGTGTTTCTTGAGAAATCAGTAAATCTTATACTAAGTTGATGTATTTATATCTTTAAAGTTTTTCACAGTAGTTTCTTATGTTCCTTTAATGTCTGTGGAAATAGTAATGATGTCATCTCTTTAATTTTTGATATAGGTAAATTGTATCTTTTTTCACAGTCAATATTGCTAGAGATTTATTTTTTTTTAAGAGGTAGGTTTTATCTTTATTATTTGCTTAATCTGCTTAATTTTTGTTTGCTTTGTTTCTCTTTTTTTTTTAACATGGAAGCCTAGATAATTAACATGAAATCAGTGTTCTTTTTATAAAGAAAATATTCACTGCTACAAATTTCCTTCCAAACTTTGTTTGATCAGCATCACAAAAAAATTTTCTGTTATTTTTCCATATTCTTTTAGTTCAAAATAGTTTTAATTTTTCTTTGGATTTCTCTTTAACCCATGGATTTTTTTTTTTTTTTTTTTTAGTTACTCAAGACAAGGTTCATCTTCGTTAATTCTACATATATATTTGTAAATATGTGTGTGTGCGTGTGTGTCTGTCTATTCTACCGTTGAAAAGAAAAATCTATAAATGTTTATTAGATACAGTTGGTTGATGGTTCAGTTCTTATGCATCCTTTGCTGAGTTTCTGTTTACTATTTTTATCTGTTGCTGAGAGAGGAATTGTTATGGGTTCAGTTGTATTCCACCAAAATGCTAACCCCCAGTGCTACAGAACATGATGTTATTCAGAAACAGGGTCACGGTAGATGTAACTAATTCTGATGATGTCATACTGGATAGGGTGAGACCCTAATCCAATATGAATAGTATTCTTATAAAAGGAGAAATTTGGACAGGCACATACACAGAGAGAATGACATGTGAAGAGACTGAAAGCCAAGGGATGGCAAAGATTGCCAGCAAATTCATAGAGGCTTAGAAAAGAGGCATGAACCAAATTCTCCCTCATAGCCAAGAGAAGGAAGCAAACCTGCTGACACCTTGGTCTTAGACTTCTTTATTCCAGAATTGTGAGACAATACATTTTTGTTGTTTAAATCACCCAATTTGTGGTACTTTGTTATGGTAACCCTAGGAAAATAATACAGAAGTGTTGATGTCTTTAACTATAATTGTAGATATTTATCTCTCTTCTTTCAGTTCTGTAAGTCATTGTTTCATGTATTTTGAAGGTCTGTTGTTACAAATATACACATTTAGAATTGCTGTATCTTCTTAGTGAATTAACCCTGGTCATCTGTAAGTGTTGAATTGCTTCTCACTTGTTGTTTTCAAAGTTCTCTCTTCGTCTTCGTCTTTCAGCAGTTTGATTTGGTATGTCTTCACTTCCTGCTTGAGCGGAGCCTCAAGTTTAACTCAAAGTGAGGGCTTAGGGCCTTCTCAGATATTTTCTGCAGATGCATTTAGACCTGAGCATGTACTCCTATGCTTGCACATGGTCTTCTAGATTCCCAGTAATATCTTGGAGCTACAAAGCCACTGTGGTCATCTCATTGTCCAGCTTTTTCTTTAAAGCTTTTTTGGGTAGCCTGTCCTGTGCTCCTACTGTTATCCACTTCCTCAGGCAGCCATGCATTCCATCAATTGCTTCTAATTGCTTTCAACAAATGCCCCTGGAAAAAAGGCTGTTCACACTAGGAGATCTGAGTCAGGTCAAATTAAAACAACCTTGCAAATGGAGACTTCCAGGGTATCACCTGACAGGTCAAATTATGACATTTTCTGGGAATGAGGTGTGGAAAGAGCTCCAGCCCATTTCTCCCTCCTCAGTGTTTGCCAGGATGCTGTTTTCATTGTGATTGCCACTGTCAGTTTTCAAGACAACCGCCAAGCTGGAGAGAGGTGATTGGGAATAGGACAAGTTAAAATATCACAAAGCTTACTAATCTCAATGAGATTCAGCCATTTTTTCTTAAATAAATACCCCCTGGGTTGCTATAGCTTTTGGCTAATTTCTAGCATTCTGAAAAGTTAATTTTTACAGTTTTGTCACTTTTCTCATTGCTTTTATGAAGTACATAATTTTTGGAGGTGTTTATTCTGCCATTTTTACTGATGTCACCTCCAGCTTTTTTAAATTAATATTTGCATAGTATAATTTCATCCATGATTTTATGTTTACCCAACTTATATCCTTATATTTAAAGTAAATTTGATGTAGATTGCAAATATTTAACCTATTACTTTTAATCCATTCTGACAATCTATGTCTTTTAATTGGTTTGTTTAGAACATTTACATTTATTATTAATATATTTGAAATTAAACCTACCATTTTATTATTTGTTTTCTAAATGTTCCCTCTGTATTCTGAAACTTTTTCCCCATTTCTTGTGTTTTTACATGTTATTTAAACATTATATAGGAATGCAATTTATCTTCTTTTTTTTTTTTTTACTAAGTTTCTTTGTATATTTGCATCTATGTGGGTAAGTGTGGAGTTCTACACTCACCTCAGATTGAATATAGAAAACTTATCACAATATATAGATGTCTTTTTCCCTGTCCCTTCATGTTATAATTACACACACACACACACAAACACACACACACACACTATCAATGGTCAAATGTCTTATTAAAAATTTAAGAGAAAAACAATATATTATATTATCTGGAATTTTACTATTTGTGAGACTTGTTTTCTACTTGCTGTTCCAGACATTCTTTTGTTACCATTTTCCTTCTGTATAAAGATGTTTCTTTACCAATACTTTAAGAGCAGGCTTAGCCTCCTTTATCTGAGAATGGTTTTATTTTATCTTCCTTCATGAATAATATTTTTGCTGGCTATAGAATTCTCAGTTGACAGTTGGGTTTTGTTTTTAGCACTTTAAAAATATTGTTTCACTTCTTTTTGGCCCTCTTGATTTCTTTTTTTTTTTAAGATTTTATTTATTTATTTGACAGAATGAGATAGAGAGAGAGCACAAGCAGGGGCAGAGGGAGAGGGAGGAGCAAGCTCCCCAGGGAGCAGAGAGCCTAATGCAGGGCTGGATCCCAGGACCCTGGGATCATAACCTGAGCTGAAGGCAGACGCTTACTCCAACCACCCAGGTGCCCCGACCCTCTTGATTTCTAATGAGAAACCCATAATTATGTGTATTGTTGTTCCCCTTATGGATAATGTCATTTTTCTCTGATTACTGTCAATATTTTTTGTTTGTCTTCAGTTTTAACAGTTTTATTATATTTCTGGGAATATATCTTTTTGTCTTTGTCCTGTTTAGGCTTTTATTAGCTTCTGCTATCTGTAGCTTTAAATCTTGTGCCAAACTTTGGAATAGTTAACCATTATTTCTTTAAATGATTTGTTAGCATCACATTCTTTTTTTTTTTTTCCCCTCTTTTCTGGGATTCTGATGACATGAATATCAGATCTTTCAGGAATTGTTCAATTTTTTTCCATGATTTTTTTTTTTTCATTTGTTCATACTAGGTAATTTCTACTGATCCATCATCATGTTCACTGGGTCATCTCTAATTCATTCAGATATTTATATATCTTATTTATTTATTTCTGAAGTTTTCTATTTTCCCATTGATTTTAGGATATTTGCAATTGGAGTTTGTTGGAGTACTTTTATAATAGCCCTTTTAAAACTTTTGTAGCTTAATTCCAAAATTTGTTTCATTTTACCATTGGTATCTGTTAATTTTTTCCTGTATGAGTGAAGATTGTCCTGGTTTTCCGCATGCCAACTGATTTGGGATTATATCTGGATCTTTCAAATATTGTTACAAGTCTCTGAAGCTTGTTTAAATCCTGTGGAGAATACTGATTTTTTTTTTTTCTTTAAAGAAGTTGATATGGTTAGTTTAAGGCTACAAGTTCCATACTGTCTTCTATAGGCAGTGGTTCCAATTTCAGTATAGTTTTCAAATCTTTTCAAATTCTGTTTGGAGTTGTCTCAAGTGTCTGCCACCCATTGGGCAGTCTGGGCCCAGCTCTGGTCTGTTAATTGACTTCTCACATATTTTTTTTTTTTAAAGATTTTATTTATTTATTTGACAGAGAGAGACACAGTGAGAGAGGGAACACAAGCAGGGGGAGTGGGAGAGGGAGAAGCAGGCTTCCCGCGGAGCAGGGAGCCTGATGTGGGGCTCGATCCCAGGACCCTGGGATCATGACCTGAGCTGAAGGCAGACGCTTAACGACTGAGCCACCCAGATGCCCCGACTTCTCACATATTTTTTTATGCTGATTAGAATTAGATTCACTTATGTTCAGCTTGGAGGTGAGCCCAAGGGTTTATAAAGAATTTTACAGTATTCCTTTCCTGAGCTCCTGCCTCATCGTGATCTCCTCAGTACTCTCTAGGTGTCTAGGGTCCCCTGTTTGATCCTCTGACCAGTAATCTGGGGATTTGATAGCTCTGTTCTACTGTGCCCATTCAGGGCTGTACCCACATCTGGGTCCAAGAGGCAAGAGGAGAGACAGAGAGAAAGAAAAAAAACAAAAAAACACGTCAGAGGTGTGCTACCTCCTTGGGATCACAGCTCCCTTAATCAGAGAAAAAGATTCCCCTCCTTCTGAGTTGTGGCCCCACTGGGCCTCCCTCACTGCCATTGTCATGATTGGATTGATTTGGGCTGGTACACAATAGAATGATTTTTTTTTTTAATGGAAGAAAGAAAAGACAAAAGAAAGCTGAGGGATATCTACACTCTTCTGCGTGTTAGGCATCCCCTTTCCTACTTTTCAAACCAGAACCAGAAGCCTTCTCCCAGAGCTTCTCCCTGTCTACAGCCTAGTGCTCACTTCTGGCTTTGACTGCATTAAGATCAGGTTGGGGGATACCAGAGGAAAAAAAATGAAATGGTAAATTCACTGTTAGTTCTTTGATATTTCAATTTTCCCCCTAATCTTCCCAGAGTACTCTTTACTTTGTAGAATTACCAATAGCGGTTCCATACATTCAGATTTTATAGTTTGTCTATGTCACATTCAGGGTATCCACAGCACCTTACCTAGAACAAGAACCCGAATAGACTCCACTTTAGTGCAGTTGTATAATCCTTAAGTATTTACTGAGAGACAACAGGATGATTTTTATGTACATGAGTTTCTAAGCCAGATTGCCCTAGTTCAAATGCTAAGTCTGCCACTTACTAGCTCTGGACCATGTACAGATTATTTGAACTCTTTCTGCCTGTTTTCTTATCTTTTTAAAGGCAACAATGATAATAATGATATTTCCCTTTCAGTTAGTTATTTAGTTAATATATATGAATGCTTAGAATAGTTCTTGACACATAGGGAGCATCACAGAAGCATTGCTATTATAATTTTGAATAAAAATACAGTTTTGGTACAATCTTTGTTGTACAATCTCAATACTACTAATTAATAGTAGAAATATTAGGATATATGATAAATTACTTTGTTCATTTCAGACTTTGTAAAAATGTGGATTATCGCTTTCTAGTTTAGGTTGCCACTTACCCTTTTATCCTCATTCTTTCTTTCAGTACATTTTATCAGATTGTCCTGTGAAGATGCAGTGTTCATGACCTGGTCTGACCACTGTAGCAATTAAATCACAAAATCAGAAAGCTAATTTCATAGCACTTTGAGAGGGTTATTAATTGTTGATACATATATTTTGGAGCTAGTCAAATATTGGGCAAAGGGCATAGGCTGATAGTCATGCATCAGCCAGGATTTAAAGGGAAACTTAAAACCAAGCTTCCTCAAGATGAAGATAACAATCAGATGACTGCTGCTATAACAGACCATTTCTCACTACTCTGGGTAGGTCACTAAGAGCATGCTTTAGAGGTTGCAGAGAATTATTACCGGATTTTTTCCCAATAATATAAAAAAAAACCTTAAAGCTAAAAATCAAAATGGAACACACTTCTGTTTTTGATGCCTAGACAAAACAAGAACGTAGCATAATTTCATTTGAAGGATATTCTTAATGATGTCTAGCCTAGAGGAAAGTTTATAGTGGTCTTAGAAAGTTTATAGACTCTGATCAAAAGTCAGACCCTCTGTGTGTATGTGTACATATGTATATATATGTGTGTGTTATTATTAGTTGAACGTGTGTGTCAATGTTTGTTTTGGAACAGTTTGCTGTCCAATGAGATGAAATGGATTAAAAATAACTGTTTATGTACTTTCTTAAGATTAAAGGAACTTTAATATATAAGAACAATGTTCCAGGCAATAGCTACAAGGTATTTCTAATAAAAGGCATAATCATGTGTTCTATACCTGAAATGCCAGTTTTCTAGTAACCACTATATATATAAACATTGTAAAATGAGGTTATGAGTGGTTAACAATCATTAAATCGTATAATATATCAATAAATTTGATACCAAAAGTTTTAATTTAAAATAGGAAACAAACAAAAAAATAACCTTTGGATTTATGTGTTTGAAAAATGGACCCAAACTGGCTTAAGCAGAAAGGAAATTTTGGTTCTCATGCAACAGAACATCCAGAGGCAAGGCTGATTTTTGGCATGGCCAGAATCAGAGCTGCATGATATTAAGGCTAGAGTATTTTTATTCTTGGCCTTTGTCTGGAAGTCTCAGGCTCTGTATGGAAGAAGCAGTGGGTACCAAGAAGGTGGGGTGGAGGAAGGGGGCACAAGAGGAGCTGTCTACCCTCCGTGGGAAGATTATTCTATCTTTGCCATTGTTCAGAATTGCTGGCAAACTGTGATAATAAGAAACACTCTTTTGGTAGGTTTTAGTATTAATTTTAAGTCTCTACATACAATGCATACCCCACTGCCTGGATACAGGGTCCAACTACTACCCTCATCATTCCCACATTATGTGGAAGGGAGATGAGGGATGGCAGCAATTCCATCCTCTATATTCTTTCAGGAAGAAAGACACCTGCTTCCCTCCCAGGCATCTCAGAAAACTCCCCACTGTCTTGATCCCACTGGCGTGGAACCTACACATCTTTGAACCAATGTCTGTGGGTGGGGAATGCTCCTCAGTGATCGGCTTAAGCCAATCAGGATGTATGCTAACTCTATTCATACCATAGTAGTAAGAATAAGCAAGGGGTGCCTTCCCAAAGGATATTTAGTGTTGTCTTTTACCCAAAGAAAGATGGATGGATGCTGGACAGTTTAGTAAATTTTCCTTTGATTTCTTTACATACTTTATCCATGTGATGATTTGTTAGAAAGGTGGAAGTGTTGATTATTACATGTGGCTAGTGTTGCAAGGTGGAATTTTTGACCCTCCTTCATTTTAGCTCTCTTTCATACCATGACATACACTAGAGGATCACTCATTTGAACCACACTTCTGTCAACAGAAACAGAGACAAAATAACCCAGTTGTCAGAACATGTGTCAATTATTACATCGATCTATGCTAACTCTATGAGTAACTTTGTTCATTTCAGACTTTGTAAAAATGTGGATTATCGCTTTCTAGTTTAGGTTGCCACTTACCCTTTTATCCTCATTCTTTCTTTCAGTACATTTTATCAGATTGTCCTGTGAAGACGCAGTGTTCATGACCTGGTCTGACCACTGTAGCAATTAAATCACAAAATCAGAAAGCTGATATGCATAGAATTTTAAGTGAGGTCCATGTTTGCATCTGTATTTTTAAATTTTTTTGATCTTCTGTTCCCTGTTTATTTGTCTTGACAGGTTGAATAGGCAACCATAAAACACAGTTGAATACATCCTTGAGAAGTAATGACATGACTGACATTAGCCTTTTGTATGTATACTGTCAAGGTATCCATTTTTTCCATATGGGTTTCTGCAGAAAAAAAACAAAGGAATTGTATAGTATTTACCATTTTACCACTTGGTTAATTCTAGCAAGACCGATTTGCTAGTTATGGACTGTATTACAAATTGACAAACTATTGTCAACGGATAAAATCCACCCCACCGATTATTTTTGTAAATCAGGTTTTATTGAAACATAGCCCCTTCATTTGCTCATTGTCTATGGCTGCTTGTCAATGGCTTGGAAAGTCTAAACTACCTACAGTCTTGCCTTTTACAGAAAAAGTTTTCCAACACCTTGGCTATACCAGTGGCTTACATTTATTAAGCACTTGCCATTTGCCAGGCACTGAGGTAAAAAGCCTTACTCCAATCATTCTAGAGATAAAAAAAAAAAAATGAATTAGAGGGATAAATAAGTTAGTGCAGTGTCAGATAATCAGCACGCACAGAGAGATGACTGGAAACCAGATTTTTTTTTTTTTTAAACAATTCACTGAGCTACGACTTCTTCACATTCTGAAAGTTTTCTAATTTCTACTAAGTGCAGGAATAAGATAACGAACTCAGGAAGTGTGGAGTAAGGTGAAGAGCTTTTGAACTGGGGAAACAGAAACTGAGGCTCTAGGCTAGGTCTTGCCATTCATTAGCTCTAAGGATAAAGAAATCACTTCAAATTTCCTGTCATCAGCTTTTCCCTCGATGAAAAGAGGCAGTACTGTGAGGTGACCACTGAGGCCTCTTTCAGTTCTAGATATCGAAGATGCTAAACTAACAAAAAGAAAAAGCACTCTCCTATTTCTACAGAATAAAGTAGATTTAATACAATCTAAACAAAATTAGCTTAGGGCACCTGGGTGGCTCAGCAGGTTAAGCATCTGCCTTCAAGGTCATGATCCCAGGGACCTGGGATTGAGCCCCATGTCCGGCTCCCTGATCAGTGGGGGGGGAGCCTGCTTCTCCCTCTCCCCACGGCTTGTGCTCACTCTCGCTATCTCTCTCTCAATCTGATAAATAAATAAAATCTTTAAAAAAATTTAAAAAGTAAACAAACAAAATTAGCTCAAAAAAAGTCTATATGAAGGAAATAATTACATCCCAAGAAAGAATATTAACTAAAATTTAACAGGCTTTGTTATGGATATTGATTGTTTTGTAAGTTGACATAAAAACAGATCTGAACAATTGATTTGGGGACAAAACTAAGGCCAATGTTAAAATCATATAGTGTAAATATTTAATAAAAATTGTTCTTTCCACCTGTAGTCCTCTACCCTTACTGGATTCTACATATGATCATAGATATTTGTTACATTTTAAAATCATATAACATGAAAAATTCAGTTAGTTGCCTACAAGGTTAAATTAGAAAATGAAACTCCTTCTTAAAATAATGGCATGTAATTCCTGCAGACATCACTGAAAATGCAAACTCCTCCGGTTTAGCTCCCTAAGTTTCAGGGAAGTCTGTGCAACTATAGAAGAGCACATTTTTCATACAACGTAACCTGGTCTTTTCTTTTGAGGAGCATGAAGAAGTTTGCCCCCACAACACCCACATTTCCTCTTAAAGCTTCTCATACCCTATAGCTAACTGCAATAAATGTTGAGTAGAATTGTCATCACAGAGAGTAACCAACTAATGCCGAGGGCCCCGAATTAGAGGAGTTTGACATATGTATTTGTCTTACTTTATCAAAGGCTACGTATACAGATGAGAGAAACCACAGGGTTTTAAAGGAACATGAGTCTCTCTGTGGCATAAGAAAATCTATAAGTTAATCAGACTGGAATAAACATCCCTATGTCAGTGATATAAAGGGGAAATGTTAAATGACAACTTTAAAGACAGTGACAGTATTAGGGAACCAGCCCTCCTGCTGCTTGCACACCAAATTGGCACTCTGAAATTTACAGAGCTCCTTCAGTGGAGTGTGGTTAAGGTTCATACATGCAGAGAGATGACACATTTTATTTCTAAGACATAAACATTTGTGTGTATGTGTGTGCATACATCACACATGTGCATTCTTGTGTAGATGAATGAGCCATCTATTTTTCATACATACAGGACTCAAGAAGCACATGTTTTAGAAATCTAGAAAGGTAGGGGTGCTTGAGTGGTTCAGTTGGTTAAGCCTATTGATTTTGGCTCAGGTCATGATCTCAGGGAGGTGAGATTGAGCCCCTCGTTGGGCTCTGCACTCAGCGGGGAGTCTGCTTGAGATTCTCTCCCTTTGCTGCATCCCCTGCTCACACTCTCCCTCTCTCTCTCAAATACATAAATACACCTTTTGAGATTTTATTTATTTATTGGAGAGAGAGCGCATGAGACAGAGAGAGAGAGAGAGAGAGAGAGCAAGCACGGGCAGAGGGAGAGGGAGAAACAGACTCCCCGCTAAGCAGGGAGCCCTATGCAGGCTCGATCCCAGGACCCCTGGATCACGACCTGAGCCGAAGGCAGATGCTTAACTGACTGAGTCACCCAGGCACCCCCAATAAATAAATCTTTAATAAAATAAAATAAAAATTAGGAATCTAGAAAGGTAAAGCTGAAAAATGTCTGTGCAAGTTAGTCATTCTCCTCAACCCAGCTTAACTTCACCACACAGAAAGCATCATAGAAACTCCTAGCAAGAAAAGACTTGCTGGACATATTGTTTGGTAAAAGCCGGCTCCTTATCTCTAATCAGCCTGTATAATTATTTAAAAATTTTTGATTTATTCAAATACTAACATTTTTTTTAGTATAGTGGCGGTTGTACATGTTTGTGTGGCATGGATGGTGTGTGTGCGTGTGTTTGTGTGTATATAGTTAAGGGACACACGGAATCACAGTGTAGTGGCTGAGATCAGAGCAACTTGTGCAGCACAGGTCAAATGACATGACTGGAAATAAACGAAAATTCTGAAGTAATTAATGTGTTGTTCTCTGACTCAATGTGTGTGTGTATCAATTGTCTTAGTTGATACTATTTTATCAATCTACTATTAAGTCTCTTAATAGTAAGAATACTATCTTGTAAGTACTGTTCTTCAAAAGAAGTATTATTTTCTAAGACTTCTAATGAACATTTATTTTTAGAAAGGATTTTGTTTTTTCAAACTTATGAAACATTTATATAATAAATCATCAAAAGATGTAAAATTACATCATCTGGGTACATTTATGTTCATGAATATAATGTGACTTTTTTCACTTCACATAGGTCTGTGCTGCTGTCAACCCCAACCTTTCAAAGTGACATTTTCATTTAGAATCTTATCATTTTATAATTATTACTTTTCAGAACTCCCAGGGAGTGAACAAAAGCTTCCTCTTTGTATTTCCATTGTTATGTTTCTTTGAAGAACAAATTAAATTTCAACTCCAGCCAAAATAAACTTCTAAATGGCAAAAATAAATCTAGAATTATGTGAAAAAGAAAATCTCGGCAAAGCTTGACTCTGGCTATCATAAGTTCAGGTGTATTTAAGATAATTTACTACCATGTTTTCTTTTCTTTGTGCAAGGCTGTGGCGCCATATACTCTCTTTGTAGTAGGGAAGGGAGGAAAGAGCTAAGGTCTGAAAAACATTACTACAGAATGAGCTGAGGAAACTAGTTAGTATATCATTCTATCCTGTCCTGAGAACAAAGACACAAAGCTGAATTTTCTTTCCCAGCCCAACTCCCATCTATCTCTTTTACGTACCCTTTCCCTCTTAACATCAATGACATGAGGGTGCATAGGAGTCTATAGTCTGAATCTGTATGGTTAACTGCATTAGCTCAATGTACCAATAAAAAAATTAACAACCCCCTTGGTGTTTGGGGCCATTTACCTAATCTTCTCCCCCAAGTATCTTGACCCTATGGAAGCAAAACAGACAATTTCATTTGCCATACAGGGTTGATATGCCAAATGGACTTCAGTGCTTTAAATTTATTAAAGTCGTGATTTGACTTTCACACAAAGTGACTCAGTAAGCTCACTTGGCTCTGTCCCTGCAAGTTGCCATATTTGAGTGTTTTTTTTTCTCCCCCCACAGTTCACCATATTGCTAAAATAAATTGCCTTCTCTGTTTCTTTGTTTTGGCTTCCCCTGTGTTTTCCTTTGAGATATCTATATATCTATATATCTATATCTATATCTATATCTATATCTATATCTATATATCTGTTGTTGTTGTTGTTCATTTCTTCTCTCCTCATTCTTGCTTCTGGATTCTTACCTTTCCTTCTGCTGAGTATAAATACACCTTAAGGCAGTACTACTGATCAATTAAAGAAAGAAAGAAAAGCAGAGCTATTTAGGTAAAGAAGCTATATTGCATCTTTAAGAATAATGGAGACGCCGTGCATGAATACATATTTTCACATGTACTCAAAATACTCTGAACAGTCAGTTACTATGTTGTGAAGGACTTTTTTGAAATAATACTTGGTAAATTTTCCCTATAAGGAGACTGGTGTTCCCTAATTTGGTAAGATTCCTCATTTCTCAGCTTTATCACGGTGTTTGACATAGTATGATTTTGGTTCTTAACTGGCTCGTTGTTTTACTAAACACTAACATTTGATTTGTTCTATAGTACTTATTGCTTTTTGAAGATTTTTTTTTCTTTGTTTCGGTGGTTTTTTTTGCACTTTGTTTTACCCATTTGGTCCTGTTCTTGCTTTCCTTACTTTTTTTTTCCCCATAACTTTTTAGATCCTCAATTTTTAACATGTTAAATGGGCATGCACAAGCACACACAAAAATTTAATCTGAAGGATTAAGAAAAACATTGGTGCTATCCCAAAGCTGCTATGCTGATAAAATGTTCCAGCGTTCCCTGTGTTAATATCGATAACTAAAAAAGGGTTGTGTTGACACTGGGTACCATAGCTAAGTTCTTCTGATACAAGAGTTATTTTAATGTTCAATATCCCAGGACATTTTGTAGTCAGTGGAAGAAAGAGCCCAGCATATGACTTCTAATCTGGAAAATAACAAAATAAAAATGATGCTTTAATTTTCATATGTTGACATATTTTTATCTTTATATCAAGATTATTGACAGCTCTTTTCTCTATAGATAGAGAAATCTGGAACTAAAAGAGGGAAGTGAGCTGCTCAAGGGCATTTGGTTGGTAGCTTTTAAAACTTGATTGAAGTTTAAGAGTCTTGACATCAAGTCCTTGACTTTTCTTACCCTACTTTGTTGACTTTTGGGCTTTGGTGCCCTGAATTGCAATATAATTTAGTGACTAAGCACCAAGTCTCTGAGGTCAGATAGGTTTGAATTAACATTTCATTTCCCCTACCACGTAGCTGTGTAACATTGTAACAACTAATGTCTCAGTTTTCAAGTGGGAAAAACCATAGTATATATTCTCTCTATATAAGATTAAGAGAGGGAGATTTAGTTTAAGAAATTGGCTTAATAATTGTGGGAGCTGGCCAGTTTAAACGGCAGACTCGCTGCAAAGAGACTCAGGAAAGAGGTCAAGACATGGTCTTGAGCCCCAAATCCACAGGGTAGGCTAGCAAATTGGAAACCTAGGCAGGATATCTATGGTACTGTCCTGAGGCAGAATTCTTTCTTACCTGAGAAATCTCGGTTTTGCTCTTAAGGCCTTCAACTGATTGGATAAGACTCACCACACATTGGGGCACTTGGGTGGCTCAGTCCGTTAAACATCTGCCTTCAGCTCAGGTCATGATCCCAGGGTCCTGGGGTGGAGTCTGGCATCAGGCTCCCTGCTCAGTGTGGAGTCTGCTTCCCCCTCCCCTCCCCACACCTCTCCCCTGCTCATGTTCTCTTTATCTCACTTTCTCTCTCTCAAATAGATAAATAAAATCTTTGGGAAAAAAATAAAAAGACTCACCCACATTATGGAGGGTAATTTCATTCACTTAAAGTCAATTGATCATAAATGTTAATCACATCTACAAAATACCTTCCCAGCAACATGTGAAGTAGTGTTTGATCCAATAACTGGGCACCATAGCCTGGCTAAGCTGACATAACTATCACATGTTTTGGTGTAGAATGCTAGTTAATGTGTGGGGAAATTGAAGCACTTTGGAGGGGCAGAGATGAGATGATTCTCTCTTTGCAAGTGTCGGGGGTGGTGGTCTTGATCCACTGTCCTTAGATTCTTGTTATAAATTGTCATGGCCAGACGCCCGGGGCCAGACGCCCGGAGCCAGCGCGGTGAGGACCATGTTGCTTCTGAACATCCTGCTCACCAGTACACCAGGGGTTGGAAAAACCACGCTAGGCAAAGAACTTGCATCAAGATCAGGACTGAAATACATTAATGTGGGTGATTTAGCTCGAGAAGTCTGATCAACAGATATCATGGAGTCTGGCAAGATGGCTTCTCCCAAGAGCATGCTGAAAGATGCACAGATGGTGCAAATCCTGAAGGATGTGGGGATTACAGAATATGAGCCAAGAGTTATAAATCAGATGTTGGAGTTTGCCTTCCGATATGTGACCACAATTCTAGATGATGCAAAAATTTATTGAAGCCATGCTAAGAAAGCCATTGTTGATGCAGATGATGTGCGATTGGCCATCCAGTGTCGTGCTGATCAGTCTTTTACCTCTCCTCCCCCAAGAGATTTTTTATTAGATATTGCAAGATAAAGAAATCAAACTCCTTTGCCATTAATCAAGCCATATTCAGGCCCCAGGTTGCCACCTGATAGATACTGCCTGACTGATCCAAACTATAGACTTAAGTCTTTACAAAAAAAGGCATCTACTTCTGCGGGAAGCATAACAGTTCCATGGTTAAGTGTTGGTTCAGTTACTAGCCGACCAAGTACTCCCACACTTGGCACCCCAACCCCACAAACCATGTCTGTGTCAACTAAAGTAGGGACTCCAGTGTCCCTCACAGGGCAAAGGTTTACAGTGCAGATGCCCACTTCACAGTCCCCATCAATTCCTGCACCATCCGCAGTTCAGAATGTTCTGATTAATCCATCATTAATTGGGTCTAAAAACATTCTTATTACCACTAACATGGTGTCATCACAAAATACTGCCAATGAATCATCAAATGCGTTGAAAAGAAATGAGAAGATGATGATGATGACAATGATGATGATGATGATGACTATGATAATTTGTAATCTAGCCTTGATGCTTGTAACATGTATACTTGGTCTTGAAACCATTGTACTGAGATTAAACATGCATGCTGGGTATTTTCAAAAATAAATAAATAAATAAATAAATAAATAAATAAATAAATAAATAAATACATTGTCATGGCCATTAAGACCTCTGCTTTTCAGATGCTCTGCTCTGCCACTTACAACCTTGTGGACTTTGGCAAGTTGCTAATTCCCATGTGGCTCCTCAGGTTCCTTATCAAAGAGGATGCTAGTGATAATTTCCTTATGATGGGAGGCTGTTTGCTAGGAGTAAATAAAGTGATACATTAAATCTCATAGGACAATGCCTAGCATATACTAGTATTTGGTAAAACTTAGCTGTTTGTTTGTTTTTGTTTTTTTTTTTTAATTTCACCTAATCTTTGATTTCATGTGATTGGCTTATTACTAGGATAAAAGATAATTTTGCAAAAGTGGGACATATTTGAGAATGAAAGACGGGTTTGTGAATGTTTACTCTGGTAAAGCAAACATAGACCGGAGTGTCCAGGGGAAATCAGACCATATGGTGAACCTAGCTATACCGAAATTTGCTGTGGATTTCCTTTCAGAGTTGAAAGTGCTTAATACATTAAGTTTCTTAACTGTCTGAAGTTTTTTTGTTTTGTTTTTGTTTTGTTTTGTTTTTTTTTCTTCACAACTAGTTAGTCATCACATATAGTTTGATTCTGGCAGCTAGGATGGACACAGTTGCCTTAGGCAGACTCTGTTCATTCATTGTGGGTAGGTGGTTTTAGATAAGATTTAATTTTTCCTGAGGGTCCCTGCAGCTGGAATTTAGCTAGCTTTATGGCATCAAATTCAATGTCTTGCTGCTATTATTCAATATGTAGGTATACCCACACGAAGGCTGGTTTGCCAGCCAAGTTCAAATCACTGAAGAAATGGTACTTATAGTTACCTTTACTTTTCTATGAGCAAGACAATTTCCACCTCAGGAATTCCATGTTTCTATAACAAAACTATGGCATGCTTAAACCATGTAACATATGGATTAGGGATAGCGTAGGGGAAGTAAAACCCACTTTATAAATGCCAAATAATATATTTTATTTAATTGCTCATATATTGCACGCCCTTTGCTTTGGTTGCACTCTCCCTCCCCCCCCACTCCAATTTTAAGGAAGTAATACATTTTCTCACCTTTGCCTTTTCTGCCATGATAGGCTATCACTGATAGCATCTGTAGCCTCAAATCCACAAGGTATAAATGGTTTGCTGGTCAGGGTTCAATCAGAAGAGCAGATACAGAATAAAGAATTAGTAAAATGATTACACTTTACACAATTCTCGTTGAGCAAATCTATATAAGCCTGCCATACCTGCATCTGGTGATAAGCCTAATGTCATCAAGGACTTCAGCTGGGAAGGGCAGATAGATGTAAAGGAGTGGAGACCAAAGAACGACAGGAGCCTGTGAGGGCAAACTGGAACCACTGCTGTCCCTCACTGCCTCCATCATCAATGATGCAGGTGATTTGCAGGGAAATGTGGCACCCCTTGTGCACATGTGCAGAGCTCAGGGCTCTGTGTAGTTGAAGGAAGACGTCCTTTAGGTCTGATTACACCCCCAAGATGAATGAGAATATCAACAATTACATAAGTAAGTGAGTGACAACAAGACCCACTCTAGGGTGACTTAGACCATAAAAGTGTCTGCTTCTTCACTACTGCCTTGCAAATCTCACACAAATTTCTCTGGTGGCCCACTCTGACCCAGGAACCTATGGGAAAAGGAATTCTGTGAAATGTAGTTCTAGCTAAGCTAACACAGGCTAAAGATACCACAAACAGTTTCAAGAAGCTTCTGATGGCAAAATGTAATTTGAGAAGTGCTTAGCTAGTCACATTTCCAAAACTGTTCTTGTTCCCCACTCTTAGGAAGCCCTCTGCTCCAGTGGAATCTTCTATGGCTACTCTTGGTGACCTGCACATTGTTTGAGAACTATATTCTGGCAAAATTGAATGATATGAGGACAAGACCACCACCCAATTTCAAGACCTCACCCTCCTTTCCTTTAGTAGTACTATAAAAACAAAAATTGTAAAGAAATTATTTAGGATGTTATGTTCAGAAAGCAGAGTGTGGTCAATGGTTAAGAATGTTGGCTCTGGGGTTAGCCTTGGTTTAAACCCTGGCCCTCCTACCAGTTAGTTAGATGCTCTGGGGCAATCTCTGTTTGAGTTTTATCATCTGTGAAATGGGGATAATAACAACGATGGCCGCCTCTCGAGTGGGCCTTAAATATTTCAAACATATGAGGTGCTTCAATCACTACTGTGCTTACTAAATCTTGGCTAATATAACTACACCAGAAATCCACTTTAATAATAATTTGTTGTACAATATTTCAAAGTCTCCGTGACTAGAAAAAGTGATCTGCCTTTATCTTTTTAAAGATAGCCTGATCTTCAAAAGAAAACACTATGCTGGATATGGTTCTCTATTTTGATACTACACCTTATTATTTATGTTCCTATGAGAGAAACCTGTCCTGAACTGATTTTCTTAAGGCATTTGGCTTTGCCATCTGCTTTAACCTGAATGCCCATGACCTAAATTAAGGTGTTCATCATTCTCTTCTCTTCCTTTATCTCATGGATTTGGACAAGGAGGTTTGCCCTTAAAAAATGTGAGAGGGGCCAATGCATATATCAACAACTACTTAAACCTTTGCTTTTTCTTTTTTTCGGTTATGTTCACTCAAAGCTATTGACATAGGAAGTATTTCCATTGAGTCTGGGAACCACCAGTAGCCCCAAAGTGTTGATCACTTGATGTGTGAATAGATCCTGCTCATCCTGGAAACCCATTCTATGGAATACTACTCTGCCCCACACTTCACGGTAATGAGTTAACGGAAGGTGGCTAGAATACTAGGCAGCTGTCTTTCTGAGCTCTCAAAAGGAGCAGACTGAAATTTAGAGCCAAGTTTGTCCATATTTGACCATTTTCACCTTGTGAAGTTGTGAATGGAATTTCCCACCATGCATGAGGTGGAAAATGTGAGTAATTGCATTTGAATGGAATTTCCCACCATGCATTAGGTGGAAAATGTGAGTAATTGCATTGTGAGTAAAATATATATTTTATTATCATTCTTAGAGTTGAGGAAATTATGTTTTCTAGCTTTGTTGTACATAGATCAAAGAAGAGACTCTCATTTATGCCAGATTTCACTATATCTTAAACGAGCTATTTTTGGTGAGATTATGAGGTAACCAAAACTCTTTCTAGTTTAATTTTACCTTTAACTGGATTCAGATTGCTTTAACTGAAGAGTCAAAGGGCCTGACCTCTAATTCATTAACATAATCAGAAGCACATGTAAGCTACCGGCTGCCAATCTGCTTGCAAGTCAGTGACTACGGGATACACACAGCAGTCTTAGAGGGTTTACTCAGTGGTACTCTGAGGGGATATTTTTAGGTACATGGCAGAGGGGAAAAATAGAAAGGGAAAGAAAGAAATACCATATAGTATGTAAAAGTTTGCATATAAATTGGCATCCAACTTTTCCTAAAGTGTAAGTCAATCATTTTTCAGATGGAAGAATCATGGAAATAACCCCTCCTTGCCCCCACAAATATTCATCCCTAAGTTTTATTTATTCTCTAATTCCTGAAAATTCCAGTGGCAGGTGATTGTAATAGTGCCTTACAAGCCAAACTCTCTTGTGGAGTATTAGTTCTCAAAGCAAATTAACTTTTGGTAAGAATTTAAATAGTAGAGGAGGAGAATATAAGGCTGAAAATGTGCCTCCTGACACACATAGAGGTTAGGAGAGCAGAAAGAAAACCCTTTGTTGAGCTGAAACAAGAGCACATTAAGGTGGGTGATAGCTGAGCACTGCCTGACCCTTAGGGATTCTACCCTAGGAGAATGTTTGCAAATGCCCTCCTTCTCCAGCTTTCTGTTTTACTTCTAAAACATCTCATTTTTGTAGAAACATTCTCATTTTTTGTGAACACCTTAGAGAAATAAATTAGATTAGGTAAAATTCAGGCTTTTATTCTCTTTTCCTGCCATCTGGCAAAAGGAACAAAAATATATGGGATATTTCCTAAAGCGCCATAATAAGAAGTAGTTTATCTCTTTAGTTTTGGTATCGTACCCTACCCTACCTCTTTATTGCTGAAGTCATCCTATCTGATTAACTCACCTGTACATGGTGGAGTCATCAGAACTGATTAACTCTGGTTATTGTAGTCCTCATTGCCTTACTCATATCTTTAGGCAGAGAGATTTGTCCCTGGAGACAAATTTCATGTCTCTTGATTGTTCTTGAATTTACATTGCTTTCGTTTTACAATTTAATTCTCCAAATCATATTTCTGTATTGTACATAAAACTTATGTCTTTGTCTCATAAGTCTGGGGCACGAGAAATATTGATATTTTTGTGATCCAGAAACACCCTTCATCCGTAAACTATCTGAGAGAACGATTTAATTACTTTATTGTTAAGCATTCATTGTGAAGCTATTTTAATCTCACCAAGATTCTCTTTGCTAACTGTTCTCCCACAAATATATTTTGATGAACCAAAAAAAAAATTTTCATTAACTCAGTCCCTGATACAGTAACTGGTAGATAGTAATTACTCAATAATTTGAATGGACTGGTCTGATATTTTATATAAAGCAGCTGAGATTAAATGAGAACGTACCTAATGGCCCAGATCTGAAAAGCTAGCACTAAACCTCCTATAATTAACTCTCAGTAACCATTTTGTGTGTTATCCATTTTGCAGAACATTTACTATTCCACGCCCATTTCCTACTACTCATCACTTACTCCATGGTCACCTGTCTTTCCTACCACCCTTCTCAGGTAGACTTTCTATAACACTGCTCAAAACTCTTATGTGGCTTGAGGTCTTAGTTTTTCTCAAAGCACTGTTGGTATCAGCTGCTTCTGTAACTCCTACATCATTTTTTTCTTTAATCTGTCCTATTTTTGAGAGAACTATGGTAGACAGAGCAACTTTCAAGCCAGAAGGAATTGGGTTAGAATCTCCTGCAGGTATTACCTGCCTTCACATCAATGAGGCGACTAATCCCATGGGGATTCACTGTCTTCACCTATAAACGGATAAATGGATGCAATGGCTGTGTCATAAGGTGCTTTTTGTAGAGTAATAGTTTTCAATAAATTTTCCTTCTTTATACTTTGCTTAATTTCTTTTGCCTCCCTAGTTCGGGACTCTGTGGTTTGTTTGCTGTCATCTTTTATTTCTTTGCTAATGAAAATTATGTTTCCTTCCACTTAACACCAGCGTTATTGCCCAGATGTGGCAAGCATTCCCCTCTCAGGTGTGTTTCCCTGAAAAGCACCTCACCCGTCATTATTATGGACCATGTTATTGGAAAACGGAAAGCGATTTTTCACAAGCGTGTTCTGTTTGAATTAGCATCCCCGACCTCTTTTGGATGACTTGGCATTGGATGGACAGAAATACATGTTTAGTCTTTAGTTCTATACTTTAAATAGAACATCCGGACTCTATGACCTTGTTTTCCATCATTATTTTGCCTAATGATTGGACAACAAATATTTTCATGTTTGTCTCTATTCTTACATGGATGAGAAAGGAAACATTTAGCTCTTAAAGTAAAACAACAACAACAACAAACAAGCAGACAAACAAAAAACTGTTTGCTCTTCAAGACTAGCATTTCTTTCTTTAGTGCCTTGCTATTCAAGGTATGGTTCTTGGATCATTAACATGAGTATTCCTCTGAGAGCATGTTAGAAATGCGGAACCTCAGGCCCTGCCTAGACCTAATAAATCGGAATCCGCATTTCCTCAAGATACCCAAGTCATTTCTATGCACAGTAGAGCTTGAGAACGCCTTTGAAACATATTGATTTAAAAAAAAAAGAAAGAAAGAAAGCCGTTTTTAGCCTGGAAAAAAGACCAGAAAAATAGAGGCAGCATTAAAATATCACTCATAAACTAGCAAATGGGAGGCTGATAGAAAGTCTTACTTTTTAAGCCTGCCATAATAGAAATGATAAACTAATTCCCAGTAGAAGTGACAGCCCACAATGTCACTCATGACAAAAGAGAGGGTAGGGTAGGATTTTCTGCTTAGTGCTGAATGAAGCCATGGAAAATGTTGTTCGTAACCACCCCGATGTTTTAAAGAAAAAATTACCAAGTGACATATTTCTAGATTAAAAGGAAATATTTAAACTGGCTTTCAATATTTAAAGCTTACTTAACTAGTAACACTTCGCCTGACACTGACTCATGTCATTTTATTTCATTCTTCTTTTGATCCATGCAAATAGTTACAAGGTTTAAAATATATCATCATGTCACCTTTTTGAATAGATGAGATGAAAGAATTTTTTAATACTGGGTGATGAACCCTATGGCCAAGCCTTGATGAGACAATGCTGGCAATAAAGCAGTGATTCTAAGCAAGAAGAAAGCCCTTTTCCCCTTTTTACAAATAATGAAAATGCATTATTTATACCTCCTTTTTCAATATTGTTCTCACTGGTAATTGATGAGAAGTTGTGTGACCATTTATTCGAGGTGCTTCTCTGAATGTCGGAGTTGTCTGTCTCGATTTTGTTTGTGGCATCAAAACATGGCAAATCATCAGTATCGTTTGGTTTGGTCCACGATTGGAAAAGATGCCAAGGGTATCACAAGAAGCGTTAACATAAAATAAAATGATTTCTGTTCTGCTTTCTTTTAAACAGACTCGGGCTATTATTATCATTACTTTCCTTCGCTTCCCATGTCAAGAGCTGGGTTCCTTTCCCATACTTGGTATGTAGTACATCTTTTTTCTCGGAGTTAATTCTCCCAGTCTGGTGTGTCAGCCAGGATAAACAACACTTGATGAATGAGACTCAAGGTGTTTAGTCACCTGAAACAGCTGTTTGAAGTAACTCTACACACAGCCTGAGGCCTGTGTTTTCACAGCTGTGAGAACTCTTCAAAAGCTTTCCCTCTTGGCCTCACTCTTTGCTGTGGCTTTAAACTCTTAGCACAAAATCTGGACTATTTCAAAAGAGCAGAATGAAACTAGAGACAGTAATTTTGCATGATTTTGAGCCAAAAATGGCCTAAAATAAATAAATGAAGTACATTTGAAAGTGCTTTACCTAGGTGGGCTATATATCTGAGAATTGTGCTCCCTCTCTACATCCCCATATACTCTCTTAAAAGGGAGATGTGTGGCTGAAACACTACGCTTTGTTTATATGGCAGTATTTTCATTTTCTGTTCTGATCCTCTGACACCAAGGCTAAAATCTTATGAGCTTTGGAACTATATGTACCTGAATTAAGCTCAGGGAGTTGCTGGATGTTTGAGAGAGTTCCAGGCTCATAAATCGACCTAAGGTGATTAAAAATGGCATTCTTTGCCAGCCTGCTTAGGTGATTCAGGCTTTTGAAGTTCCTCTGATGTCTTCTATTGGCCTGGCATGCTTAACTCATAGAGCAAACTTAAATGTGACCACTACATTTGTTATAAGGCCCAGACTTCCTTGGGTCTGTTTCAACAGCAGCTGTTTTTCTTCCTCTTGTATATAATGAAAAGGACATAGTTGCTTCTCACAAAGAATCCCGTTACTTCTTGCTAAAGAGATGTAAAGATCTCATTTTTGTTCAGAATGACAATTTCTCTTTTTTTTCTTTAATTTAGAGATTTTGTTTCTGAATTTTGGAAGTAAAGTACACTTACCTTTTATAAAATTTTTGTATGATTCGTAATAAATATGCTTCCAACCATTCTCCTGTATTTAATTAAACAGAATCATTGCTATGGTTTATCCATTCACTTTACGAATATGAATTTAGTGTCTGATAGGTGCCAAGAATTGGGTTAAGTGCTGAGAATATAGAAGTAAAATAGACAAGGTTCTGCCACCACATGGCTTAACAGCTTAATATCTAATTGGGAAACATGCATTAAATAAGGAACAAAACAAATAATGAGTATTTTACAAGCACAGTAAGGGCCACAAAGGAAGGGCCAGGATGGAATGAGAGCACAGAATCTTTAATGGTAACTCTCTCACTTTCTCTGAAGCCTTTGATTTGAGGATAATGTTAAAATTAACATTGATAATGATTTTTTATTATAGTATTATCTTAGTGCATTAGTTATTATAAGAAAGTCCTTTTTTATTATTATATATTTCATGTTGACTCACGCAGTACTTCGACCATTATATGTTTCTGAATCTCAGTGTTCATAAATATGTTAAATTTAAATACATTTTTATTATCCTCAAATATTTATGTAAAATATTCAGCATACTTGACACGTGGCATTGGGGAACTATGGAGTTTATGCTGCTTTGTTTAGTCAGGTCTTCTTCTCTGAATGATTTCCAATGACAAAGATAGAGTCAAGTTAAATAAATTTATTTATTCATTCACTGCACAATTTACTGGCTACCTAATATGTGCCATGTTTGTATTCCCAGGAGGGAATACAAACTGAATAAATTACAGCTCTTGTATTTGTAAGCTAACAATTATTTCTGTGACTAATAAACTCTGAAGTTTCAGTGGCCAAACAGGAGTGGGCACATTGCAGCACCAAGGGTCCCTGCCTGAGTCTTACACCCCTTGAAGTAAGAGTGGTGGTTTCTTTTCTGGATGGTTGAAAAAAAAAATCAAAACAGGAATACTATTTCATGATACCTGAAAACTATATGAAATTCAAACTTCAGTACCAGAAATAAAGTTTTAATGGAACACAGCCACATCCATTCATCTACATATGGTCTTTAGCTGTTTTGCTCTACAATATCAGAGTTGAGGAGTGGCAACAAAGATCATAGGGCCCACAAAGCTGGAAATATTTACTATCTAGCCCTTTATAGAAAAAGTTTAGATCAACAGATCCTTGGTCTAATATAATCAAAGTATATTTCTTATTAATAAAATGGTTTTTCCTGATCCATAAGCATCCCTCCTCAAAAGAGTGATTCAGGGACTCAGAGTGTCTCTGTTTCTGGTCTCTGGGAGCCATCTTTAACATGGTGTCGCATAGTGGCTGTGCTTATCTGCAGCATGCTGGAAGGACAAAAGCATAGTGGATAATGTATGAGCAGGGTTTTTTAGAATGAGGTCCGGATGTATAATACACATCGATTCAGCTCACAGTAGTTTAGCTGGAATGCAATCTTATAGCCACACTTAACTATAAATAAGACAGGGGACTTATGACAAGGAATAGAGGAAAAGGCCTTAGAAATCAGCCACCAGCGTCTGCTATAATTTTTCCCCCCAAATCATTAACCATATGAGGTAAACACATAAAATGATAATTACCTTATTCTGTAATGATTTAATTCATGGAGTTATATCAAAGGTAGAGCAAAAGCAGGAAGAAATAAATTAAAGATTTCAGCTAATGGTAAACTCAAGAAAGTTGCTACAAAGAAAAGAGAGTAGCATGCAAAGGTTATAACATAAATATTGTAAGTTCCATGACAGCAATTTATATAGAGTGCTAATGAAACTCTGAGATGCTAGTGGGAGAATCTAACTTTGCATGGGTGAATCAGGAAAGTATTTACAGAGGGACTGTCATTTTCATGATAAAATAATAATAGCTACTGTTTATTGAGCACATATGTTTAAGACACAATAGGAAATCATCATGTATTAAATACTTTTATTTATCAATCACCAAAAACATATAAGGTAGGTTTTATCACCATTTTATCAATGGAAATAGTAAAACTAGGATAGATCAATATTTTTGTTTCCTCAAGGTCACATTTCTAGCAAATTGGGACTTTAAGCCACATCTTTCTGAAGACAAAACCTGTGCCCTTGACTCTCTGTCACACTGTACACATAGGATACCAGATGGATAACAGGACAGGGCCACTCCTTGTAGAGCGCTATTTATATGCAAATCACAGGGCTGGGTAAAACAGAACACATGGAGAACAATAAATAAGTCTAGGTCACGAGAATATGTGGTAAACATGGAAGAAAGTTAGATGATGAGGATAGAAGGCAGGTTGGACATCAGTCTAGAGTTATGGGGATCCAGGAAATATTTTATGTGGGACACTAACAAGATCAAATTTGGGTTTCCAAGAAATAACTTGGATATCTAGTGAAGGCAAATTGGACTGGAGAGATAATGGAATTTTTGAATGGACAGATAAAACAAGTATATTCCTAGGGGGTAAATTTTCTTAGAATAGATCATTTGTAAAACAGAAAGTGGGTGAGAATTTCCCCAATCAACTAAATTTTTAATGTAATTTATTTCAGTAGAGAAATAGTAGGAATTTTTAAAAGTCACCTCATGTTTTGTTTTGTTTTCACTTTGTTTTGTTTTGATTTTTAGTACGTGATAGACTTAGATTAACAAAGTTGCCATGGACAAACTTGTGAAGTAGCTTTGATTCACAAAACATTTAAGGAAGACTAGGATCTTCATTATTTTCTTAGGTGGAACTTTTATAGGCTGAAAACAGCAAAAATGAAACCCCTTATGGACACTAATGCAAACATTACCTGGCATTTGTACAAAAATTTTATGAGTTCTTTCTCACCATAAAGGGCAGTGCTCTTTTATTACTCAATTTAATTAAAACTTGTTCTAGAGACCACCTATATGCAACACAACCTCTTCTCACTTCCATAATTCTAGCAGAGAAGGGCACCTCAGATCTTTGCTTTGGGGATCTTCAGTGTTTTCCTTCACTCTCCTTTCTAGGCTTGTGGAATGGACTATTGGTTTTCTTGATAATAATCAAAATCTTTTTCCCTGGTCAATTAATATTTTGGCTTATAGATTTCATGATTCTAAGACTTAGTATTTCTTTGTGCAATTGACTAGCTTATAAGTAAAGGGTTTTATATAGAGCTTAAATTTTATGTTTGCTATACTTTTTAAGCATAAACACACTTTAGATATTAAATCAATAATATGAAATTTGAATTTGTTTTACTCTAAAGCTATTCTATTGCAATAGGACCCCAGGGTATATGTATATTTTCTGAGCTACATAGTTGAATTTTGTTGTTGTCAGAATCACGTTTTCTCTTAAAATGGTCTCTTATGACCAGGGATTTGCTGAAGTTCTATCCTTCTTTACTGTCATTGCCATTGATCAATATACTGCTTGATATATAATAAGCAAATAGTACATGCTAGCTAATATTATTTAAGGTAATAATAATGTTATACTTTTTTAAATAAAAATCATCCTGACCATACCAAGAGGGTTCTTTTGGAGGGCACCTGGGTGGCTCAGTCAGTTGAGCATCAGACTCTTGATTTTGACTCAGGTCCTGATCTCAGGGTCCTGGGATTGAGTCCCACTTTGGGCTCCACACAACCGGGGAGCCTGCTTGAGGATTTCTCTCCCTCTCTGCCCCTCCTCCTGCTTGTGCTTGCGCTCTCTCTCTAAAATAAATAAATCTTAAAAAAAAAAAAAAGAGGGTTCTGTTGGGGATAATAACCTAACCCAATCTTAGAAGGAGTCCTGGAGCCAGGATATTCCTGCAGAGTTGTCCCAAATAGAGGGGGGATGTCATGAACTTTTGTAGCTCCCCATTGCCTAGTCATTGAATGTGAACTGCTCTTGGGGTCAAGGTATAAACTTAGGTTGAACAGCCTCCTCATCTAAGGACAACTCAGCTTAAGCCATCATCAGCCAACACTCCTGGCAGTTTGGGAAATGAGTGCTTAGTCTTGAAGTGAGGAAGGAGGTATTGATAGTGAACCCAAAATTTCGCTAGCCTAAAACATTGTATCTACTAAAAATAGCTTAAATTCTTTCTTGAATTGCACTAAAAAGCACTATAAAATAGTTTGGGTAATTGTTCTTAAGAAATGTTTGCTATAAGATTGATGGAAGAATTATATGTTGTTTAGTTGTTTGTTCCACCAAAGGTGATAGTCAAGTAACAAGTAAGCATACACACAGATAGAATGAGAGAAATATGAGATAGAAAGAAGGGATTATTCCGTCTATCTCCATCAACTTTCATCCATATCTAGGAGACTACATATAAATGCAAGATTACATGTTCAGTGTACTTGAGGACCTAGGGATCTTCCTTTCTGTTAATCATTTTTCAAAATAGTAATAAAGGAATAGTGTCCACTATTTTAACTATGAAAAATCACATGATAATCCACCTTGAGTCTTTTCTAAACAAATTCTCTAGGCTTTTGTTAACCATATAACTATAAAATAAGACATGTTACAGCCAAATGAAGACAAACAGAGAGTAAATAAAATAAATGAATATGGGGCACCTGGGTGGCTCAGTCGGTTGAGAGTCCAACTCTTGATTTCGACTTAGGTCATGATCTCAGGGTGGTGAGATCGAGCCCCTCATCAGGCTCTACACTGAGCATGGAGTCTGCTTTCCCTCCCTCTCTACTTCTCCCCCTGCTCTCTCTCTCTCAAATAAATAAATAAAACTTTAAAAAATAAAAAAATAAATGAATATAAAACATGATTGCACAGTGATTTCATGGTGATGATTGCTGGTGATGAGTTCTGCAATAAGACAATTAGGTAGAGAAAAGACACAGAGACTGTTGGCATGGTAGCATTATAGATAGTGAGGATCCTTCCCCAAAAATGTACCATTTCAGTATAGGCCTGAAGGAGATGAGAGTGTAGTCTTCGCAGATATCAATGATGAAGAGTGCCCCAGGAAAAGAGAATAGCAAATGCGAAAGACCCTAGGTGAGGGTACATGCCTGTGTGTTCAAGGAATAGTAAAGAGTGAAGAGAGGAGAGAGGGTGTGAGTATGGGAAATAGTTTTAAGCCATTAATAAATACTTCAACTTTTATTCTTCGTAAAATGAGAAGCCATTGGAGTAGAAGATCTGGTTTTGTTTTATTTTGTTTTCAAACATTTTATTTATTTTAAAGATAGGTAGAGAGAGAGAACACAAGTGGAGGAAAGAACAGAGAGAGAAGGACAAGCAGACTCCGCACTGAGCTCAGAGCCCGAGGTGGGGCTTGATCCCACAACCCTGAAATCATGACTTGAGCTGAAATCAAGAGGTGAAAGCTTAATTGACTGAGCCACCCAGGCACTCCAAGATCTGATTTTGTTTTAAAAGGATCACACTTATTGTTGTGCTGAGAATAGACTTAGGAAGGCAAGGGCAGAAGTGGAAAAATCAGTTAGGAGTCTAGCATAATAGTTCAGGCAAGAGATCATGGCAGGTGGGATATGATGGTATCTGTGGAATGTTTGAAAAATAGTCAGATTATGGTTGTATTCTGAAGGTAGAGCTGCCAGAATATTTTGTAGATTGTGATTGAAAAAGAGTTAGAGATGGCTCAATTTTATTACATTGAGTATTTGGAAGGATGGCAATGTCATTTCTGAGAGCGGAAAGACAGTGGAAGGGAGAAGTAGGTGTTGAGAAAAGACCAGAAACTCAGTTTGGGCATTGCTCTTAGATATCCAAGTAGAGGCAACACATCAGCAGCTGAATACGTGAGCGTGGAATTCAGGGGACAGGTCTAAACTGAAAATGTGCATATGGGGCATGACTGCATGAAAGAGCTCTGGGAATACAGGTGAACAAACAAAAAACAGTACTGAAAAAGAGCAGCCTAAAAGGGAGGAGAAAAGCCAGGAGAGGGTTATGGCTTGGAAGACAGTGAAGAAAACATTTTGAAGATTTTTTTAGACTGTAACATGCAGAATATCCTTTAAACTGTAAACCAATTTTGAAGAAGTATTTAGCTTTAAAGCAGTAATCCAATAAACCCATAAATATGTTCTTAATCTATTAGGTGCAGGTTATGTGGTCAATATCTGCCAAAGTAAGACAGTTCTAGGTTTGTTGAAAGTTCAGATTCCTATAAGATTGTGAGTATGTTATTTTATCAATAGTATTTGTTTAAAAGAGGATCAGTATTTGCATTGTTTTTTTCAATTTCTGTGTAAAATGGTCATATTGATATTGCTCTTAACAATGAAGTAACAGTGCAGGAAAAAAACAAAACAAAACATCGGGTCATGATCATATAAAAGTTTAGAAATACTCAACTTTTTAGGACCTAGAATACAGAATAGATGATGGTCCCTAGAATTTAAGCTCTTCTTATATAAGCAAATATAATACTCACTTTGTATTAAACAAAATAGTGTCTCTCTAGCCCCTTGATTAATTTGGGCAACTGTCTTACAGATCTCATTCCTCTCATTTTTGACTTTCATGTTGTTAAACTATAATGCCGTTAACATCTATTTTAAGTAATCTCCCTCCCCTGGTGATTGATGTTAGATACAACAATTATGATGCCAATGCTGGGAATAATTCTTCACAGATGTTGTCAAATTACAGTTTAAATGGGGAAAAGAGTTTCTTTTTTCCGGCCACCCACTCTTGAAATAGGTGCATGGTGCCGTGCATCCTGTGCTATAGGTATGCCAATTCCCCATCCTGTTGCTCATCTGGTTTAAATGACTTCCATTTGCTATTTCAAAGAATGACAGAATTTTATGTACAGACTGCTTTGCAGGTAACAAAATGCAATAATCCAGCCTTGAATTTTAACTGGCAAAGGGAAGTCCATTGGGTCTGGCACAGTCATGCTGATTTTTCCCTTATTATAAAACACCATTTGCCATTACTAATAAAAAAATTGAATAATATGATGACTATGATTTACTTCAAACTATTGCAGAGAAGGAAAGTGGTCTTGAGTTGGTAGTTGTTGAGGCTGGGTGAGAGATAAGATTGAGTTTGGTTCTTGATCTGTTTAACATTACATTAACAACAACAACAAAAACATTAAGAATAAAAGCAGATATAATGTTATTTTAACCCTTCATAAACCGTTATGTTCTCATTGGAAGGAAATACAGAAATTCCACAGGTAATTCTCCTCTTGGTTATTTAAAGGAATGAAGTCATATTTTCTTGGCCATTCAGTTTGGATCAGTAGATTATTGTATGCATTCCTTTAGTTTTGCATTTATTTATTTAAGTGAGTTCATTGCAATTCTCAGCAGGAAAAGAGGGAAAGATATGAGATGAAGAACAGAAGAAAGAAAAGGAAAATTGGGTTGCCAAATAAACAAGTAAGGTCAGAAAAAAGATTTGGGGATTTACGTTTTAGCCCCACCTCATACCTGACATAATTGTAAGCCAAGAAAATTTGATCTATGTTTTAGCTGAAATTCCTCTACCTGCATAAACTGAGGCTGATTATTTGAGGTATTCCCATAGAGGTGTCAGGAGGCTCTATTAATAAATGTTGGTCCAGAATATAAACTTAAAGATGCTCCATATCTCCCATTGGAGTGGGAGTAATGACAAGTAATTTTTGTTCTATGGCATAATTTATTTTAAATACAGTCTCCCTACTCAAGGTAGAAATATTTTAAGTGGAAATTTTTTTTTTCTCTCTTTGAACTACAAATTGTCAAATGTTCACCTGCTCTAATATTGCCAATATATCTTGGCAATATTTCATTGAAGGCATTCCACCAATGGTCTGTTTTTTTGTATGTGATAAATCTCTAAAGAGAACATTACTTTCCTTTACATCACCTGCCAATATCTCAAACCATAATAATCAGGAAGTATTTCTAAGTGTCTACTTAAAATCCTTACAACTGCAATTTAATATCATTAATCTTGAATTTTCAAGGCATTTCCACCAATCTTATTTCATCATTCTTATTATTTTCTGAAAGACTCAAATATACTTTTGCTTATAGTAACTTGAATAGGCTTAACTATAAGGCTTCGCAGGCAAGAAACTGAAAGAGAAAGAGAGGAGGATGGAAGTGGAAGAATCCAGGGACACGGGGACTTAACTGATGGTTTGACTACTCTCTGATGAAGTGCATACAACCCAGGTTTGACTGTCTTAAAAAGAAGGATAAATCCAAGCTCGGCCAACACCTGTATTCAAGGCAATACAATCTTAAAGGAGGTATGGCAACTGAGGTCTTCAAGCAGTTGTGAAACTGTACATTTAGTTTGTATTAGTGACTAGGAGTATAAAGAAAGGAAGAGGTGCGTGGGGGTTGGGTGTGTGGTTATAGGATTCTGAAGAGCTAAACAAGATTGTGGTAGATCAATTACAACCATGTCCCCAATTCTCCACCTTACCTTATATCCACATCCTTTATAATATGACTTTGCAACTTTTCTCATTGAGCAAGTAGATAGAATCTGTTGTTCTATCCTTTGTATCTGGATTGGCCTTGTAACTTGTTTTGGTGGATGGAAAGCATACTTCCATGCTCTATCCCAGACCTCTGCCAACATGTTCTGTGTAAGAATGGGCTAATCTGCTCAAGGGTGAGAAATAAGTGGAGGTAAACTGAAGTACCCAACCAACCCCAGAAAGAGCCATTAACTAAATATAACTGAGAGAGCCAGCAGAGACCAGAACGACTGACCAGCTAAGCCCAGTCTCAACCATAAATTAAAGAAATAGGTGTTGTTTTAAGTCACTAAATTTTGGAATTATTTGTAACACAGCAATGGATAGCAGATATTTGGAAAATAAAATAACATTTAATAGCTAAACAAGTAAATAATGCAAATTTAAGTGGGAAAAATGTTCCAAATACAATTTTATGCCATGAAGTTGGAGGCCTTTCAGACAAGATTTCTAGGGATGGCCTCTCTGAGGTTGATATTTGAGCAGGAATCTGAATTATGTGGGGTCACTAGCAATGGGGAGAGGTAAATAAGGGAGTAGATAACCCATATAAAGTGGTTATATGAAGATCAATAGAGAGCACTATCTATAAATACTCTACCAATGTACAGATTTGCTTAAGCTATTCCTTGTGTTTTTGAATCATCATGCCAAATATATTCACCTTCTGCACTCAAAAATCAGAATGAATATAGATTTAAATATCTACTGTTATGCTACACATCTTCAAAAATAGTAACACATTTTTTTTAAAGATTTTATTTATTTATTTGAGAGAGAATGAGAGAGAGAGAACACATGAGAGGGGATAGGGTCAGAGGACGAAGCAGACTCCCTGCCGAGCAGGGAGCCCGATGCGGGACTCCATCCAGGGACTCCAGGATCATGACCTGAGCCGAAGGCAGTCGCTTAACCAACTGAGCCACCCAGGCGCCCCGATAGTAACACATTTTTAAACATGAATTAAACATGATTAAGTAGATTTCATCATTCATTAAGAAAACAGATTCAGATCTGTCATTAAGTTACCTCAGATTAGGAAGCCTATTTAGTTTTTAGTATGTAAACAAAACCAAATAGAACTTTGGAAGACAAAGATAAGGAATACAAGAACCAAATTTGCTATTTGTCTGGAGTTGAGAGAAAGACACAAGTGAAACAACAATTAAAGTATGCATGGTCTCTCCAAAGAGAGAAACATCGTTTTTAGCATCAAGAAAGGCATTTCACACAGGGTCAGTAATAGCTTCCTGTCCAATGTAAAGGCTGTCCAATGATGAATTCTTTTTTTTTTTTTTTTCCTGTAAAGGAGGTAAATGTCACATAACATAAAATTAGCCATTTAAAGTGTGAAATTCAGTGGCATTTAGTACATTGGGTGAGTAAAATTCCTTTGTACAGATATACCATATTTTGTTCATCCATTCATCCACTCTTGGAAATTGAGTTGTTTCTGTGTTTTGGCTATTGTGGATAGTGCTGCTATGAACTTTCACATTTCAGGATTTGTTTGAAGACCTGTTTACAATTCTTTGGGGTATAAACCTAGGAGTGGAATTGCTAGGTCATATCATAATTCTACTTTCTAGATGAATTCTTGATGTGGGTGTTCGTAAGTTGAAGATACAAAAAGGGCATGAATGAATATGAGACGGCATGAAAAAATGCCACTCTTGGGGACAGGCATTATCTGATATGGTAGCAACAAAGGGCAAGTATAAGGAAGAGGTAGGGTAGGATACTAGAGATTTACATAGGAATTTGATCACAAAGGACCTTATGGATGATGACCCTTCAATTTCACCCTATAGGGATCTTTCACGATAAAAATTCCAACTTGCAGACTCAAATCCACCTAGTCTATGAGTGAACCCAAATAAAAACAAGCAGTATATATCAGACACAGTTGTGTAGATTTATTTACATTTCAAAGCCTAAGTGTAAATACACATACCCACATACATGTAGATACACATATAATGCAAATACATATATTCAGTGATGACCTGTAGTGGAGATTAAATTGCAACCAGTACAGAGAGACATATGATGAGTTTTGTAGATTAGAAAAGTTACCATGACAACAAACAGGTGAAGAATTTTATGGCAGTGATGGACATGAGGTTGCACCTGAAGGCAAAAAGAGAGGAAGCTAGTCAGGCACAATGTGCTGAAAGCTTCAACAAAAGCAATGCTCCTGGGGATTCTGTGTAAGAACCATATTGTAGAGATTTTTTTTTAAAGATTTTATTTATTTATCTGACAGAGAGAGACACAGCGAGAGAGGGAACACAAGCAGGGGGGGTGGGAGAGGGAGAAGCAGGCTCCCCGCAGAGCAAGGAGCCCGATGCAGGACTCGATCCCAGGACCCTGGGATCATGACCTGAGCTGAAGGCAGTCACTTAACCAACTGAGCCATCCAGGTGCCCATCATATTGTAGAGATTTTAAAGGATGGAATTCATAGTTCGATTTGGTGTTTGGGCAAGTAAGGGGTATCAAGGATGACCTCTTATTTTCATATCGAAATGCTACGGAGACACTTTATGAATAGCTTTCAGTAAGCCTGCATTATGAAAGCCAACATAAAGATCGTAGTCCATAAAAAAAAAATTCTGTGAAAAGCAAACAAACAAATAGCTTCTTTCTTCCTCATAAATAACTTGGAAAACTCCTTCCCAAACTGTCAGAGATACTTTGGGGAATGCCTACATTATTTCCTTTTGACAAGCTCTGTGTAAATTTTTCCAATGTGAGCATATAAATGTGTTGCTAAGTATCATAGTCATGGTTCTCTGGTATCATTCTGTACTCAGAAAAAAAAAAAAAAAGGTTTTTAAGTTTGTTGCTTACATGAACAGAGGAAGGTGAGATAAACATTAGAGGCCAAACAAAGCAATGTCTTTCAAATGAAGTGTAAGTCCATCGTTTACCCAGTGTTTCTCAACTTTGACACTATTAATATTTGGGAACAGATAATTCTTTGTTGTGAGGGAATTACCTGCTGAGCATTGTAGGATGTTTACAAGTATCCCCAGCCTCTACACAGTGGAAGACCCCTCAAGTTGTGACATTCAAAAATGTCTTAGATATTGCCAAATGTCCGATAGGGTATAAAGTCATCCTGGGTTGAGAATCTCTAACCAATTACAAGTAGTTAAAATGGGAAGTGTTCACTCACACAAAACCTTCTTTTTATATACAGTATCAGTCAATTAATTTGTAAGATTTGTTCTGCTTCTTTTCTCTCTGATTCGATGCTTTGAATTTATAAGTTGATATTATAACTACAGTCAGTATAAATTGTGACCATGTATAGTATCAACATACATGTTTTCAAAAAATCGTTCAACAAGTTATTATTATTATTATTAATTATTAATTACCTGCTGCTTACATTACATTGTACTGAGCTCCTTGGAGGTTACAAAACAAGTTCCGTTCTTTCAAACAGTTAATAATGTCTTTGATTTGGCCAGTGATAGCCCCAAAATATCTACATAAGAATTGTTATTTACGTGGTGATTTGCTGTTGTGTGCAATCAAATTTGCTGTAAAGTTACCAATAGAGCAAGCAAAATAATTTTATTTGTACAAATATTTATTCTTCCCTTTTCATGACCACTTCTATGTGGTTCTACTAGAGTAGGAATAATTTTGATGAAACACCAAAGCATAGTTTTAATAAATATCAAAATGAGAACAAAAACAAGGGCAGATTTAATTGGAGAATATCCCTTAGAAACATGAGGTCTTGAAAAATTTTATGGCTATTGACTGGAAAACAGTTTGTGGTAGAATGTCAGGGTAAGTGACAGTATATGACTGAAAATAATAAGGATTATCTGTTTAATAATTTGAGATTAGCTTGGTAAAGCTGATAGAACTTTTTTAACATGGTACTTTTGACCAAACAGCTTGAATTCTGAACTGTGGAGTTTATATTTAAACTCCTACATAATAATACGTTCACATTCACATGAAAGCTTATCTTGTACTTTTGACTATCATTCATTCACTCAAAATAATTTAGCCAGCTCAAGGCAAAATCTGGATTCTATTCATCTTTTGGCCTCTTATGTGCCATATTCTATGGTAGATGTTTTGGATCAAAGAAGCCTATCACATAATTCATAAGATTAAGAATCTCCTAGTCCGGGCGCCTGGGTGGCTCGGTTGGTTGAGCGACTGCCTTCAGCTCAGGTCACGATCCTGGAGTCCCGGGATCGAGTCCCGCATCGGGCTCCCTGCTCGGCGGGGAGTCTGCTTCTCCCTCTGACTCTCATGCTCTCTGTCTCTCATTCTCTCTCTCTCTCTCAAATAAAATAAAAAATCAAAAAAAAAAAAAAAGAATCTCCTAGTCCTAGAAAAGAGATAGAAGAATAAACTAATAGTCATGGGCGTGTGTAAGTACTACAAATGGTGGAATATTTAGCTTATTTATAAGGAAAAAAAACAAGACTTCCTGAAAAGTCAATAAAAATTTAGCAGAAAGTTAAGATTTTAACTTAAAGTATGAGTGGAAAAGCTGAAAGGGCCAGAATGAAATGATCATCTAGAAAGGACTATGGAGATGGCCATGCCAATCAACCGTAGGGGCATGTTAAATAGCCCTGTAGCAGAGACTTACTCTCTGGTCACAAACCCGTCTCCTCCCTTCCTAAACACAGGTCCATCTAGACCTAGGCTGAATTTTGCAGCTTCCTTTCCAGTTTTGGTGGTCATGTGACCGAGTTCTAGTCAGTGGAATGAGAGGAAGAGTAATGTGTGTCCCTTCCAGACCAGGCCCCTGTATCTTCCGCATTGTTTCCCCTCTCACAAAGTAGATAGAGACTATCGCGGTGACCTTGGAAGCCACCTACTGAAGAGGCACAAGAATGCAAGATATACAAAGACTAAGTCCCTGAACTATCACTTGGGGAAAAAAACTGCCCCCGATTCGGAATATTTGATTTTTCCCTTACATGAGTGAAACGTAAATTTGGGGTTTGTTTGTTTGGGCGTCTAACAGCACCTTAACTAATATAAGGCCCTATTTGAAGAAAGTTCACCATGATATTATCATGTTTTTCCTTTCATACTTATTATAATATATATTTCTGTAGCTGTAGGCATCTGCACCTACAGTACAGAAACACAGTAGATAGCAGTTACGTTTATATCATAGTTAACACAACTTGTGTTTAAAAGTGACCAGTATTGGCTTTGTAGGACAATTATTTAGAAACCGTGACCAAAAAAAAAAAAAAAAAATTCAAGTTCACTGGTGTACAATATAACAAGAAGGCTAGGCCTCTGTAACAGTAGAGCGATGTTCCAAATCTTTGTTTAGATAAAGTCATTTACTTATTCAAATTTATGGCAGGATTTATATTGCTATCTACAAGTAGATATCGATAGTTAAAGAGATTTTATAGCTTTTGACATTCAATATATTGTGCAGGTTTAAAGGGCTCTGGAAAACGGATGAACTATCTAAACTGAATAACTTTCCACTTGTAAAAAAGTTTCTTAAAGTACAGAGACCTCAGATTTAATACTTGGTCTTGCTTGTTGAAGCACATGGTAAAATGTAGACAGGTTTTTCATTTGACAGAACGATCCTGATGGAACAATGCAGCCTCCACAGGGCTCACACCAAACTGAAAAAAATGACAGGCACAACTTATTAGGGAAGTAATTTCAGAAATGCTTAGTTTCAATGCTTCTTTCACACAATACTATTTTATTTCTCTTTTTACATGAAGTCCTCTTTTTTTTTTTTTTTTTTTACTGATGGCAACTTTAATTTTTACATGATCTGGGTATATTCTTAGCCCTGAAATTAGGATACTTTTGAGCCAATCCAAGTGCCTGAGATATTGCAGAAGCTCTCCTGTATTACTTTGCATATACCATAGCTTGTTTTATTCTGCATTAGGTTCTTACAAGACTAATTTCAATTTGCCAGTTAGTAGTTTAGATAAAAGCCTGAAATCCTGTGGCCAACCAGGCCTCCAAGGCAGGCATTAGCTATTTGATAAAACCGTTGAAAACACAAGAGGATGTACATCTTTTGAGTAATGCAAATAATAGGAAATTTTCTCAATAATGTTTGGTCCTGAGCTGCTTCCAAAGTAGTAATTCACAAAATATGACTTTTTTCATTGGGGAGGTCATAAAAATTTGTTTGTTGGAGGTAGGGAAGGAAATGTAATTAAAGGCTAAATTCAGACTCATATTTCGCCTTAACCAAAAGAATATGTGTGATTTGGACACCGGTCACCTAGGCACTTCCTATTTTAAGGCAGTGCACATTGTCAGCAAATCAAATTATCCAATAGCAAAACTACATCTGGTAGAGGTCGCTATGCCAGGTAACCTTAAATAGAAGCTCGGGGGTAGTTAGCTGTGTCGCTACACTGGGTTTTGCTGGTAAGAATTACGTAAAGTTCCTCTATGTAGCATTGTTATTAAAAGAATAAAGCGAGAAGAGGTGAAATGAAAACATTAAACTTGTGGGTATATGTGTGTGTTTTAATGTCCCCTTTGCAGTTGAAAGTGCTAACAACAACACATTTAAAATAAATCAACTCTGGGGGTTCATTTTATATATTGAGAAGTTGTTTGGGGTTTTTTTTGTTTGTTTGTTTGTTTCTTGCTTTTGCATATGGTGCTTATACAATGAAGCTTTAGATCATAGATGCTTTGGGGAAGGCCTATTACACATAATTTACATTTGGAAAATCAAGGAGCTTTGATTTGGATTGACTTCAGGTACCAATCTAATCTAAACACACCCAATGAATTATTTTTGTTGTTGTATTAACAATCTGAAGGGAAGCTTTAGTTTGTAATCTTGTCAAAATAGTGTGTAAAGTTCTGTTTATTATTAAAAAAAATTTTAAATGTGTTACACTTTTGGAAAGCTGATTTAAACTCACATCTGTGAAGTGAACAACACACACACACACACATACACACTCTGTCTCTAAAAGTCCGGTCAATTCAGACCTGGTAATACCCATTTTTTTTTTTCTTGTCTTATGAGTAGTGATATCACTTATATATGAGATCCAAAGGGGTCTGGCATCTCCATTAAGGCTATGAATCTATTGGCTGTCTCTGAGGTTTGTTTTACTGCAAACATTAAATAAAAAACACACTCTTTCCTGTATACAATGTTCGAAGCAAATTTGTTCATTTGTATGATAGCCAAATCATCCTACTGGCTCTCTAACAGTTACGATGTTTCAGGAGGGGCATGATGTATCTTTGAAGAAAAAAAGGAATAAAAAACCTTCTGGGTGCATCATTAGAAATATAATAGTTTAGAATTTAAAAATTTCCTAAAATGTTCAGGGTCTGCAAGAACAAGCTAAGCTTTCCTTCCAATAAAGTTAGGTCAGTGCTGTCCCAAGAATGAGTTGGCTTGGAGTATTTGAAGTCTTTAACTCTTACCCAAATATTTTGAGATCAAGTTTAATTTATTCAAATTTATTTGTTCCCTAAAACACAATAATTGTCTTCAGTTTTAGCCAAAATCTGGGAACAAGGATGGAAAAAAGAGAAATGCAGAAGAGTGGGATTAAGAATTTTATAAAGTTGTGAATCAACTTCTAAATAGCCTGCATATGATACCCAAACATATTAATTTATTCACCCTAAGACTGTCTATCCTGTAACTCAAAACCTTTTGTCAGGTCTGAGAAATGGTTTGTTTTCTTAACCTGATGTTGTTTTGAAGGGCAATACCCAGATGTTCTGGGTTTGTGATAAAGAGAGAATTAATGAGTCTGTCTGTCCAGCTAGAGCCTACTTACAAATCTGTACAGATGCCAATTATAGGGTGAAATGTGATGTTCCTGGTGTAGAGGACTCACAAACATTTTGAGAAAATAAAATGTTTTAATTAATCTTTCCTTTAAATACTTTTCTTCCTTGTAGTCTACCAACAGATTGAGGCATGTTCTGGGATGACTTTAAAAACTAGATCTGTTATTTCTTCTTCTTCATTTATAAAACCTTAAAGCAATTGCTTCTGTTGATGGAAGTTGGGTTTTGCTGTATTTTGTTGCTTTAACCTTAAGCTTTACTGTAAGCTGTGTAAACTAAAATTAAAGATCTCTCTTCATTTTCCAAGTTGTTTCCCTCTAAGAAATACCTTCTGTCTTTTTCGTAAGTAAGAAGACTAAAAATGGGTTTGAATAGAAACTATAACAATAATGACCTTGGCTAAAGTTTGGGCCGAGCATATCACACATGAACCAAGAAGAAAACTCTACCTAAGATAAGCTGAAGGTCACTAGAACCTTCCGAAAGTATTTTCAATAAAGCAATTTCATTTCATTTTTTCTTTATTTTGTCTAAGTGTTAACATAAGAAATCATGGTATAAGCGTGTTCCATACCCATTGTCTCGACATGTGAAATATTGACAGTCTCTAGCTTATGGTAGTCTGATCACTGATTTCTGTCTAAAAACTTGAAATGATTTTATTGAGTTAGGTTTCCCTTTAGCTACTAAAAGGAGTTTGCATGTAACTCTTACTTAGAATAATGGAGCAGTGTGTAAATTACTATACAGGTAGCTGAGACTCTGCCTCTGAAGTCTGCCTTTAAATCAGAAGATTTAGAAATTGCAATGTATATCATGTCTCTTATCCTGTAGAACATAATAAATTTATAGTGTAATTAACTAATCCCAACCTAGTGACTATATTCAGATGAAGGTGCTGTCTTTTATTCATATCCACCCATCTACCTTAGGAAAACATGAATGCCCATATATTTAACTATTTGAAGGCCAGTCTTCTTTAGGCCTATTATGTTTCCTGAAACACTCATGAGTGTTCAGCAAAACTTATTATAGAAATTCTAGATATCTGACAAAGAGTGTTTTTTTTTAAAGATTTTATTTATTTATTTGAGAGAGAGAGAATGAGAGACAGAGAGCACAAGAGGGAAGAGGGCAGAGGGAGAAGCAGACACCCTGCTGAGCAGGGATCCTGATGTGGGACTCGATCCTGGGACTCCAGGATCATGACCTGAGTCGAAGGCAGTCGCTTAACCAACTGAGCCACCCAGGAGCCCAAAGAGTATTTTTAAAAATGAGTCTTAGAAGTATTTGGGGTCAAGAAGTGGGAAATCAAGAAATTTCGTGCCTGTCCTGATTTTTTTATTTTTATTTATTTATTTTTTTTAAGATTTCATTTATTTATTTGACCGAGAGAGACAGCTAGAGATGAACACAAGCAGGGGAAGTGGGAGAGGGAGAAGCAGGCTCCCCGCCAAACAGGGAGCCCTTTGCGGGGCTCGATCCCTGGACCCTGGGATCACGACCTGAGCCGAAGGCAGACGCTTAACGACTGAGCCACCCAGGCGCCCCTGTCCTGATTTTTTTAAAGGAGTTATTTAAAATTATTTTCTTTTCTGAAACAGAACAGATTTCTAATACTTGCCAATAAGCACTTTTACTCTAATTTTTGTGTGTGTGAGTTTTAAGGTTTGATTTAACTTATTTTCATCTTATGGTACCTGACAGTGCTTATAGATTAACTGTAAAGAGTAGGAAGGTTGCAGGAGGGGATTCAGTATTCATTTTTTATAGGAATATTTTTCTATAAGGTTTAATTTTATGCTGTGTGATCATAATAGTTTTGAGTATACTACCATGGAAATAAATGTTCAGAAAAAAATAACATTTTTGCTTTCTATCATGAGTTTAATTTAATTTAATTTAAATTTGTACAAGTTTTTGTCCCAATGTATCATAGGGAATAGTTCTAATATCACCTGAGTGTGTATGGAAATCATGTTTGAAGTTCTAATCTAAATTACTTTTGAGCTAAAACTAAAGAAAAATGAGATCTAATATCCTGCTTTGGGTGGTATAAGTAATCTAACTTGTAATTTTAATTCATACAATTCAATTAAAAAAATTATGTCTCTACCTACTGCAAAAATAATTTGAGCCATTATTGCACAAAATTGGAAAAAATTCATCTTGACTGTCTTCCATAATTTTCTTCATCCATATTTTTATTTTCTTCCTTTGAAACAGGAAAAAAGCAAAATTATTTTTAAAGTTTGTGCTGTCATGATTTCCAATCCAATTCCGTCTGTCTCAAAGCTTGAGACTTCCAAAGGAGTATCTGAAAATGTAGGCTAAAAGCCAAAATTCTAATCATTAACACATCTTTATAAAAAGAGACCAGAAGTAGAGAATATAAAATAAAGAAGAGAAAAATGATACCATTCACAGATTTTGTTGCCAGAATGGTCAATGTCCATGTTGTGTGGTTGATTTGTGATCTTTCTTATAAAGCATCAATCATTTAAATATATTCAGGGAGCTCCTCATCTCCCACTGTTCATTCTGTTCCGGACTGTACTTTAGCAACACGGGCCTTCTTTTATTTCCTCAAATATATTGAGCTCTTTCCCACCTCAGGACCTTTGCCCAGGACATTTCTTCTGGAAAGCTCATCTTCTGGCTAACTTTTTTTTTTTTTTAATCCTTATTGAAGTTAAATCTCACCCCATCTGAGACCTTTTCTGACAACTCAATCTAAAATTGTTCCTATCTCTGATATCATCTTGTTCTATTGCCTTCAGAGTACTGATCACAGTATATAATTGATCTTTATTTGTTTACCTGCTTATTTAATGTCATTTTCTTTCACTAGCCTGTAAGCTCTGAGAATGAGGTCTATTTTATCAACCACTGTGCACCCAGAGGCTAGCATAGGCTGTGGTACATAGTAGATGATTAATAAATATATTTTTAATTAGAGGATAATCAAGTCCTGTGATATAACAAAAGAAGTAAAACCTTCTCCTAAGAACCCCAGATCTGAGTGAGACAAAATATACACATGTCAAAATTGAAAACAATATTATAAGGTATTCTATCACTGATAAAATTTGATAAAAGGAAAAATCATAGAGTTCTGGAATGGTCAAGAAAGTCTTAATGGAGTTGGCAAGACTTGAGCTTTGATGAAAAACAATGCTGATAGATCCACAGAAACTAAGCCAATCTCTTATTTTTGAATACTTACAATGTTTTAGAAAATGGAGTCACAGGGGCAAAAAAACAGATAACTCCTTGCCCTCAGGGAGAAACAACACTTGTTGATTGACCTTTAAGGAATTATTTACTCTCAGTCTCCTTTACCTCATCTCTAATGCTGGGGTAAAAATAGTCCTTTGTAGTGAATGCTGTGTGTCCTACACAGATATTTTTGATTTTCTTTTACCAACTCTATGAGACCCCCCCCTCAGTTTCTGCATACTTTGCTGCTAAGGGCTCCCAGCTTTTTCAAATTTTATGGACCACTGTATTGGTGCTGGTTGCAGCATATTGAAAAGTATTCTTGGGATGCCTGGGTGCCTCAGTCGGTTAAGTGTTTGCTTTCGGCTCGAGTCATGATCCCGGGGTCCTGGGATCGAGTCCTGCATCTGGCTCCTTGCTCAGCAGGGAGTCTGCTTCTCCCTCTGCCTGCAGCTCTGCCTGTTGTGCTCTCTCTCTCTGTCTCTTCTGACAAATAAATAAATAAAATCTTAAAAAAAAAGAAAAATATTCTTCAGCTGAAAGTCATGATTAATTTGTGATGTATTTGGGCACAAGAGGGAGGAGTTCCATTATGAGGTTATGTATCTTCACATATGCCAACTGGAGGCAAAGAGCTGACTTCAGTGAGGCTTTTCTAATGATGCAAATTCCAGAGTGAGCTCTGGACTGGGTTGGAGACAGTTTACAGGGAGAGCGGGGAATAAATGTTAGTAACCTTAGAATCAGCATGCTTTTTTAGCTACCTGAATGAGGGTCATTGGCAAATATAGTGGAGGGAGGGGAAACAAGACAAAAGACCCATGCTAATATGGAGATCTGAAACCCTTTGGCTAGGAAAAATATTATCATTGACAGAAATAGGTAAATACATTAAGCGTGGAAGCCAATTTTGAGGGAAAAGGAGATACATTGAGTGTACGCAAGTCTGATAAGATAAACTTGAAAGCATACTAACAGGTGGAGATGATGTTCAGACTGGAGAGGAAGAATAAGTATCATTGGGGATACTGGTGGGAATCGTGTGCTAACATAATTAGGCCAGGGACTCAGCAACATACATGTCCTAGCTTGGTTCACTCCTCTTACCTGTAAGGTCTCCAAGATATATATATATGTCTTACTGGTAAAGAAAGTAAAACAGCATTTTTTTAGTGACAGGAACTTGCAATCCAAACCTTAATGCAGGAGCTAGATTAGAATCCATAATAGATACCTTTACTTAAGCTAACCTTGTTTAGTATATGTGCTGCCGAAGAGAGCACAAGGTAACCTTTATCTAACCTTTACTTTACCTAAGTTAATCCCTACTTAGCCTTTATCCTGTTTCTTCTTGCTACCCTAAAACTTACCAAATACAGATATACATTGCTAACAGGGCTAATTAGATCCAGAGTCTAATTAGTCCATTTCTTAGACTTCCAAATTGAAATGTCTAATCTTGTTATAATACCAAGGAAAACTGTCCCAGGTACAGGAAAAAGAAGGCAGAGACAAAGATTATGAAAGAGTTCAGCCACAATGCTCAAGGCAGAGCCAGCCAATCTGAGTATTCAAAACAGGGATGGGGTAAAGGAAGCTATGAAAACCAACCTTAAGGGCTTACCATTTCAAATGCAATGAAGAGAAAAACAATTGCACACTCTTATTATTCTGACCTTCTGAAAACTCCACCTCCAGGAAGCATAGACTATTCTTTGTCTTTCAGCTTAGCCTCAGCCCCCTCACTGGGGAAGAGAAGGAAAAGGAGAGAAAGGACGGACATTGAGTTCTCCTAAAGAAAACTCATAAAGAGAATAAGAATATAGAGAACATGGAGAGTAAGTCTTTAGTCTTAATTCTTCAAAATAGAGAATGTGAATAAATAAGAGATAAGTCAACAAAGAAATCAACAGTTGGGCAAAGTCATACTTCGCTAAGGGAAGGATAGCACTTCAACAGGTTTATGCCAACAGTGTCACATGATGCAAAGGTAAAGGAGAAAGAGGTCTAAGGAACCACCTTTGGACCTTTGTATGTGACAGTCTTGAAGTGATGGTGACTTGACTGGCAGTTTTCCTGGAGATAGCATTTCTTAAAAAGTATTAAGTACAAGTATAGCTGGATGATAAGTACTGTGAAACTATTTAATGTCTATATTAAATATAACTGCATAATCAATGTTATTTTAAATATATAAAATAAGAATGGGACTCCTTGATCAAGTATTTTTGAGAAACTGAGAGTTTCCTCCCTCAATTTCTTCTCAGAGCTGTTAGTATGCCAATTAGGTTCTGGAGCTCACAGTGCAGAGCATAGAGCGGAAATAGATTTCTGTCTTTCCATTACTTGTTTGCCACTAACCTTTTTATACTGAGTGTCTTGTGGGGCCACAATGTTGAGGAACACACTTTATGAAATGCCTAATTAGCATATTTAATTCAGAAACCAGATTACAGAGAGTTAAAAGGGGTAAGCTAGAAGAGGTGAAGAAGTGGGGGTTATTGTGTAAACTATTTGTGAGAGATTGAATACACAGAAGAGACAATGGTCAACTTGCCCAGGAAACTAACCCCTTTATCTACAATCAACAGCCTATGAAGCCTTACTGCTAATGCCAGACTTGCAGTTGGGCTGATTATTATCTCTGGTGACAGTCCTGGAAGCTGAATAATAGCTTCCATAACAATCAGCCCCAAATGGCCAGGACTTGGTTAACAATTGAGAGCCTCCCTAATTTTTGTCCCTACTTCCAATTTAGAACCGACTACAGAAAGTCAAATCGTACTCTTAATCACATAGGATGTGTTTCTTCTACTTAGCTATCCTAGAGCTTTCTTGTGCCAACAGCCTCCAGTCAGGGCGTACCTAAAGCCTTCCCTTTTTTTCCAGTAGAAAGCTTTCCCACTCTTCTGTCTGCTTTTCAATCTCTGTCAAAACACAAGTGACGACGGCTGAGTCCCTTGTTATTGTGAGCTCAGACTAAGTAGCCTTTCTTTGCTTTTCTCATTTGGTGGGCATTCATTTCTTCCCACATTTGTAAATGCTGGCTTTTACTGAAAGACATAAATTAATTAGTGTGTAAACCCAAGGAATGAGCATATTTGGGTAAAAGGTTAAATGTTTAAGACTATCTATGTTTGGGAGGAAAAATGCTGGAAGTCAGTGAGCAAAAAAAGATGGAAGGTACTGTGGACAGGGACAGAGGGAGAAAGAGAGAGATTGGGAGAGAGAGAAAACACTTGACAGGGTTAATCCCAAAGGAAATAGAGATAAATGGGGATAGGAACCCCTAGAACATAAAGGGGTGGAGAGACCTCTTTTTACTTCCTCACCCTCATTCTTTGACTTCTAGAAACAGACTGAAGCCCCCCAAAGCAAAGCTCCTTCATTCCATCCAGCACAGTGAAGCAAATAATCCGAAAACAAGAGCCTGGCCTTTTAATTTTGTGTAGTTGCTTTGAACTATCAACCAATTACTTGACCACACAATAATTTTTGTTTCCTCAATAATAAAAATAACAATAATGGCTTGGAATTCAGGAAAAATGATTCACATGGAACAGTTTCAGGCTCTCTATTAGATTACTTGAAGGTCAGCATGAATCAGCCGAACCTGTTCTTAATGTAATGCTAACTCGGACTCTCCACCCTGTCTCCCTGTTATTTTCTTCTCCTCCCTGGTCTCTTTTGCCAAGAAATCTTCCACATCTCCACCTCTGCTGTTGATGAGTCTAAACCAGCCTCTTGGTAGCTTCTGAGCAAAAATATTCTCTTAAAACTTTGACTTATCCTTGTTCTTTCCAAACATAGGACTTTTTAAAGAATCAAATGCTCTTGCTAAAATGAGGTGGATGTTTGAAACTACCACGTTATTTTGCCTGGCATGTGGAACAGATGGAATCCACCTAGGAGCTTCTCCGAGAGATGCAAATTACCGGGTCCTGCCCTAGACCTTCAGTATCAGAAATTTTGCAAATGAGGTCCAGTAATCTGTGTTTAAACATGCCCTCCAGGTGATTTTGAATTTTGAGAACTGTTTTAGGGAAGGGATTGGCAAACCACAGCCCTTGAGCTAAATCCTGTCCACTGTTTATTTTGGTACAGCCCAGGGAGCTAAGAATGCTTTTTGCATTTTTAAATGATTTTTTTTTTAATTTTTTTTATTCTTATGTTAATCCCCATACATTACATCATTAGTTTTAGATGAAGTGTTCCATGATTCATTGTTTGTGCATAACACCCAGTGCTCCATGCAGAATGTGCCCTCCTCAATACCCACCACCAGGCTAACCCATCCTCCCACCCCCCTCCCCTCTAGAACCCTGTTTGTTTTTCAGAGTCCATCGTCTCTCATGGTTCGTCTACCCCTCCGATTTCCCCGCTTCATTCTTCCCCTCCCGCTACCTTCTTCTTCTTTTTTTTTTTTTCTTAACATATATTGCATTATTTGTTTCAGAGGTACAGATCTGAGATTCAACATTCTTGCACAATTCACAGCGCTTACCAGAGCACATACCCTCCCCAGTGTCTATCACCCAGTCACCCCATCCCTCCCACCCCACCCCCCACTCTAGCAACCCTCAGTTTGTTTCCTGCAATTAAGAATTCCTCATATCAGTGAGATCATATGATACATGTCTTTCTCTGTTTGACTTATTTCACTCAACATAATACCCTCCAGTTCCATCCACGTCTGTTGCAAAGGGCAAGATCTCATTCCTTTTGATGGCTGCATAATATTCCATTGTATATATATACCACATCTTTATCCATTCATCTGTCGATGGACATCTTGGCTCTTTCCACAGTTTGGCTATTGTGGACATTGCTGCTATAAACATCGGGGTGCACGTACCCCTTCGGATCCCTACTTTTGTATCTTTGGGGTAAATACCCAGTAGTGCAATTGCTGGATCATATGGTAGCTCTATTTTCAACTTTTTGAGGAACCTCCATACAGTTTTCCAGAGTGGCTGCACCAGCCTGCATCCCCACCAACAGTGTAGGAGGGTTCCCCTTTCTCCGCATCCCCGCCAACATCTGTCGTTTCCTGACTTGTTAATTTGAGCCATTAAATGATTTTTTTTAACATCACATGAAAATTATATGAAATTCAAATTCCAGTGTCAATAAACAAAGTTTTATTAGAGCCCAGCTACACCTATGTGTTCACCACATATTGTTCATTGCTGCTTTTACAGAACTGAGTAATTGTGGCCATGACTGAATAGCCCACAAAGCCTAAAATATTTACTATCTTGTCATAAGCTCTAGGTCATAAGCTTCTTAGGAACGACTATATTTGTTGGTGATAAGCACTAAAAATTTACTTTTCCTTTTGGCCTCTTCTACTTCAGATGGTTCATTCCACGGGTCTGGAAATCCAATGGCATTTCCTCTGTCAGACTCCTTTTATCCCCCAAAGGCAACCTCATCAAGGTTGCTTCCCAGTGAGGAAAATGTCATAACAAAGGGATTTCTCTACCTTAGATGTAATCATTATAGTCGCTTGGCTAAGTTTCGAAGCATAGTTGGAGATATTTTCTGGAAATATCTTACTGCTAGCTTAGTAGAAGTTCTCAAACTCTGCTGTGCATAAAATTGCCTTACAGGGCTTAATGAAAGTGTAGATTCTTGAGGTAAATTCCAGAAGTCCTGAATCAAGAATTCTGGGTCGAGTACCCAGAATTCACAAGCACCTCAGGTGATTCCGACTCTGGTAATCTGAAAGACATACTTTTGAGAAACATTGAAAATAATTGAATTCTGTAAGAGTTTCCCATCGTCACTGAATAGAGAGAAACTGACTTTCAGGTTGAGACATGGGATTTGGGGTTAGAAAGTTAGTAAAAGTGAAACTGTGAGTATGGGTAAAAATTTAATTGGATTATAAGGTGATCCAAAGCAGACTAGATTTTTGGGACTCTGAAGCTACTCTAGCTAGGGGTGTCTTCCTGAAGTCAGAGAGATGCCCAGTATATCTTTTTATTCTTATTATATCTTAGTTATCTAAGATGTCTTTGTAATATAGCCATTTTCAATACTTCACTTCTTAATTCATTTAAGGTTTCTTTGTGGAAAAAAGACACCAGCCACCTTATTTGTAGTATTACCTACGATTTGACTCAAGTCTACTCAGTGGACCATACGTGGCTCTCTTCTCACTATCGACTCCCTTCTTTCTGTTTTATACCTCATGTCTCTAAATTTGGTAAAACAGGGACTTTTTGTGTACTTTCTGCCTAAGGCCTTTCATATGAAGAGTGAAAATTGCAAATTAAAGAACTATGAACCTAAAAAATAAGTATAGACCTTAAAATACTTAACTTTTCTCACTTCTCTATATTTCTAATTATATTTACCTTTCTACAATATGACTCAAACTTTTCAAGACACCTTTTAGTAGAAAGCCTGTTATTAAAGGTCTGTATACATCATGCATCTGATCGTACAACATTTAATTGTAGAACAGAAACGTCATTCTTAAAAGTCTTCCCTCCCTTTCTGAGGACTGTTTGATAATTTCAGGTGACATTTTGCTTTTTCCGTCTTTATCATTCAGTGAGCTTTTTAATGATCATCATAGTAAAAAAACACACCAATTCATTTTCTTTTTACCCAAATCACAGAAACAATTGCACTGCACAGGACGACTGAGTAAATATTTTCAGGTCTGGATCAGAATTTCCAGCCAGGATTTGAGCATTATTTGGTTCAAGAGAATCCCAAGTAAATAAAAGGGGACCCCAAACTGTCCGATCTTGGGGTCAATGAGCCTGATGTGAAGTGAAGAAGGCCCTGCTTGTCCCTCTCCTGCTAGGCAAGCTTTCAACACATCACAAGCCCCACCCAAAAGAGTAAACTGTTCTTTTATTTCCTTCCCTCACACTCTCCTGCTCACCCCTCTGCCAGCAAATCTGAGGGAGATGAATCATGTGAGAAAGGTGGGGGCAAATCAGCTCTCTGCACTGGCCTGCCTTGCACGGACTCATCTCAGAGGAAGCAGCACACTTCTATGGCAGAGGGCAGCTATTTATTTATTTATTTGTTTCGTGCATGTGCTTTTCCAGACTCATAACATACACCATCAGCCTCCTGAGTGAGTTCCAGACATGAAAAAAATTATAAATTGAATGCACATGGAGAAACCAAGTCTCCATCCAAGACCGCACAGGCTCCCCACCCAGTGCTCCAAGTCCACACCCTCATGGTTTACATAGCACCTTTCTTCCAAGGATCCCAGAGAGAGCTGCTCCAGCACAAAGGAATTAGACTAAGGGAAGGATGTGTTTGAGTTTCCTTCTAGACTAGTAAAAGGAACTACTAGGCCCTCTAGAGTTTAAGGCCACACAGGCAGGCTATGTATATAGCAGGGAATGAAATCTTAAGCCTTTAGGTGTTCATTTTTCCATTTTAGAAAGTCCAGATCACTCCTGATTTATTATTATTATTATTACTATTATTACTATTATTATTATTATTATTTTATTCTTAGGGGGGGAAGTATGAAGTGAGAAGATTTTTGCCTTTGGAAATATATTCCCTGGCACCCTGTTTCTGCTTCATTTCTTCTCATTTATCATACTTTCCCCCCAAATATCAAATGCTCTCATACTGCTTTTCTCCAGAAGAGCAATCTAATCCAATCCTTTATATTAAGGTGTTTGTGGTGTGTACTGCTCATCTCATGTATATCCATATATTCTTTTTTACAAGGGCTAGACCCTAAAGAATTACTGCAGAGCCAAAAGAAATTATTGCAAATGAAGGAATTTGATGTATTTTTAGGACACAATTAGCAGTGTATATGATAGGTCTTTGCAACAACCTGTATGCAGGTAACCTACCAACTTCTCTGCCTGGTATAAGGCTTGCTTCACTCCAAGCAAGGCTGAGACCATCCAGTACAATTCATCGACTTGGCAGGGCCAGCCTGGTAAAAGAGGCCACTTCTCCCTATACGCACCGTCCTCAACCTCACTCATTTAAATTACTGGTATAAGAGACTTAAGCGTTTAGTTCAAACTTTGATGGCTAACAGAAAATATATTAAAATCTGGGATCTGAGACAAGTACAGCTTAGTATGTAGTTAAGGCTAAGTTCTGAGTGGCCCGTTATCTCTTTCACTTTCTTTGTTGTGACTTGAGGCAAGTCTTGGCTCCTTTCTGCCTTCAGTTCCTGGGTTTAATCCACCAGACTCTGGCCACCAGGACTGTTATCTGCCCCTCTTCTGATGCCTGGTTTTATTGCACTGAGTCTTATTGCTACAGGAACCAGAGGGCCTGGTGTCTGCTTTCCCCATCTAATATCTTCACCCTTCGTTCACAGTTTTCTGCTTCTCACCTTCAAGAATGACTCAGGGCGGGGCCGAGATAGCTCGGTTGGGAGAGTGCTAGACTGAAAGAATGATTCAGCCTCATGTGTAGGGCATCCCATGTGAGCCTGAGAGAGCACAGAGCACAAAACCCCCAATACCTGGAAATCACTGTGCCAGGACCTTTGAATAATCAATCAAGCCATTCCTTTACCAGACTGCAATCTGCTTGGTAGAAGAGGCAAATGCCAAGAGGACAACCTAATATTATTAAGGATTCATAATGATTGATGAATGAACCCTAGATAGGTACAAACATTGGCTATTGACATAGGATCTTAGATATCATGAATTCTTCTTTCTAGCCAATAATACTGAAACTCCCATAAGTGAAATTAAGTTGTCCAAGATCATAAAGCAATTTACAAACTGGACCAGGATTAGACATTGATCTCTTGAGTTTTAAGACAGCACTCTTCTTATTATACTATCTGCCCTGCTCGTTTCTTATAATACTAATTAAAACAAACAAACAAACAAAAGAATCCTTGCACAGCATGGATACTGTTTTGAAGTGAGCCTCCTGGCTCCATGGCACCATTCTCAGCAGGCCTTGCCGATGCCTAAGCAAGCAATGGTAAATGGGCCTCTGGACAGAGACTTAAGGTTTTTGCTTGTATTATATAAACAGAACGAAATCCACCAAAATTAAGATTTGCCCAACCCTTCCCACTTCTGTGTATATGTTGGTCATATTTGACATTTTCACTTTATATTGTAAAAATACTTTTCATCCATTATTTCAGTTTTCTAAAATTCCAGTTGGTGTTCCCATACTTTATATTTGTTCCCCTTTGAGTAATTGTGTTTCCAGCAGCAAAGTGCCCCCTCATTTACTATAGATATGTCTCTACTGAAAATGCACCAGAGTCCTACCCTCTACTGTGATGCTCACGATAATGGCACCTTACAATGGCCAATGTGTAAACTTGCCAGAGAAGGGTTCCATTTTCTCCATAAGACTTTCCATAAGCTGATCAAAATAAAAGCTCAAGGGATCATCACCCTATATTTTACAGAAGAAGCTTATGTTACTATGCCGGCTAGAAACACCCATGAACTAGAACACAGTTCTCTACCTAACTGGAAAGTGAAAGATGCTTTTGGGAAATTTTTCAAGAAGAATTGAAAGAAAAATGGTCTTAACATTAACATCAGAAATTTAAAAAATCTAGACTCCCTTTATTCTCTGATCGTTACAATTAATCATCATTTTGGAATCAATCACATTTGGGGAATGGCAAACTTTTATATAAAAATAGCAAAGCACGCCTTACCCTCAAGAGTATTAGGCTCTATTTGTCATGGCAGAACATTGGGCAGGAACAAGATTTGCAGACCAGAATGAACGAATATATGTTTGTTGTTGAAGTCCCCAACGTAGAAGGTAAAGTATGGTTCATTTGGGTTGTAATATTAGAATGTTCATAATATTCACATATTGTTGCTTTCCTTCTGAAGGAACTTAATTATTTCTGCTGCTTGGAGAATGGAATTTTTACAAATGACACATATTATCTTGTCATGGTCAAAAACAATTAGTAATTTATCTGTCCTTTTCTTAGATGCCTCCTTAAATCTGCATGCTAGCCATTTTCTTCTGTCTGCTAATACCACAGATTTACTGTTCACCGCCCACTCAAATGCTGGAAAGCAGGCCACATGTGCATACACATTTTTTTTTTTTAATGTGTTAGGGCTGAGTAACGAATAAGGATTTTGCAATGAAATGAAAACAAAGGGTAGCTGCTTTCACATAAATATCATGTGTCTCTTACCTATGAATAAAAGGACAAATAAAACACTCCTTTTTTCTTCCTCCACACAGACAGTGTTGTTTCCTACTGTAGAAAGTCCCAGATAAGCATATACTGACATTGCATTCCTTCACAACACTGGTATTGTCTATCAGATATTTTTTGTAGAGCAAGTCCATGTACCAAGAAAGCCGAGATGAAGTTCTGCTTTTTCATACAACAGTACCCCAGCAGGCAAAAATTTGCAATGGTCTCAAAAACAGATAAAGAAAGAAAAGAAAATTTAAAGTCTTTTAAAAATGTATTTCAAGGTGTGAAATTAGAGCGAATAAAAGTTTTGGATATTGTTCTATCTCAGAGTTCATATTTTTAAAGGTCTTTCTCTTTACAGAATTAATCTAGCCATGCTAGTCTTAGAGATGTTTAAAAATAAAACAAAAATAAGAACAAAAAAATTACTTTAAACCACAAAGCATTCCTATTCTTTTAAGTAATAAAGACCTTTTACTTAGAATGAATTATGTATTAAACTTTTTTCATGTCTTTGCTAGCTCAGCAAACCTTTGTTCTGAATGCTTTGTGACCATTAGTGCCTTTGATTATAGATTACACCACCATTTGATTTATTTTTTTCTCATGGGCAACATATTTCTTTCATTGAGCAACATTCTGAAACTTGGAAATCTAACCTGTGTTTTAGTCTTAGGAAAGGAACATTCATATGGTAAATCCTCCCCAGTTGGACTTGGTATTCATTCAACTCTTATATGGTTGATTTTAGGCCAGGTTTAATTATGCAATCACTCTCGACTCAAAGAAGATAGTAGAATACAAAAGCACTTGGATTTAATACAGTGCCAGTTTCTTGAAGAAGAACAAGTAGGGAAATGATAATATTTAACAATGGAGTAATAATCTCTCAATGCAAGTCTAGAGGGCAAAAACATAAACCGATTGTGTAAATTAGAGCTAGATTAGGCCTGAAACCTAGGCAAACTGCGTGCGTTTCTGCTAGCACTCAGAAAAAATAAGATACTGTTTTTAGTTCTTCTTTTTATAAGGAAGAACAAGGAAATCAGGCACCTGACCTGAATGTTTTATGATTAGAAAAAATTTAAACATGCCAATACCACCTCTGAGCTCAGTCTTTTTTTTTTTTTTCTTCCAGAAAATTGTGGTTGCCTTAAACACAGTTTCCAGGGAAGTATTTTTTTACACATTCTGAATTGCTTGTCCAGTCATTTTCTTATATTACATTACTCACATCCCCTTGCTGGAGGAAATTCCCTCTTACAAATGCTGTATCACCGGGATCTATGTATATTTATGTAACCCTGGTAGTTCTGTTTCTTCTTAGACAAACTCAATGGCACTATTTCCTGAACTGAGCTCCGTTGTCTCCATTAATATTAAATTCACACTCACAAAAGGTGAAATGCACTCAAATCTCCCAGGCCTTTTCTTCAGGATATTTATAGCTAACAAGCTCTGCTCTGATTTGGGGGTTTACTAGAGAGTCCTTGAACTTGCTAGAAAACAGCATTGCAATGCATTGGTTCAATGCTTGCGAGCCAACTCTTCCTTCCATATCGGCATGCGTTTCCTATTAATGATCCAGAACAAGGATAAATCAGAGATCCTTAGCCCTAGCTTAAAGAAGCACATTTTCCAAATAAACAAACAGAAGCGTTGAGCACTCCAGAGTGGAGACCCTCAGGATCCTCTGGCTCATTTGAATGACCCAGAAAGGTTATGCAGATTTCTTGTCTTACAAGAGCCTAGGAGGTCCCCTGGGAACAGCTACAGGTTTGCTTGCCATAAATGAGCAACACAGCCAGAGTTTTGCCCTCTAGGTGATAATACTTAGGGACTTCACATGTTATGGGGCCCTATACCTGGGAGCCTAGAGGCCATAGATTGCAATATATGATCTCATGGTGACATAAGTCCTGTCTCTGTTTCTTAAAAAATGAGGAGGATATGGAGTTAAGATCGAAGACTTAACTGAGAACTAGCACTAAGTGTGCTTTCTCTGTACTTAGACCCTCACACAAAAGTGAGTGATGTTTATATACACCCCAGCATTGCTTTGGCTTTGGCCTGGAAATAAATCGGAAGGGTATTGTACCCTTAAATAATGACAGCAATCCTTTTGCAAAAGATTGAGGCTCACATCCAGGTTAAGTAATGTGACTGCTGGGTTTTTCTTCTCTTTGCTGGAAATTTGGATACAGATTCCTTCATAACCATGTATTTTGAGATTTTTATGAATGGTTCCCTTAATTCGTATGTAAACTAAACAGGACATTTGCTAGGTTTTTTTTTTTTTTTTAAAGGTACAAGTGTCCCTGTCCTAGTTACTGTCTAAATATTATATCACTCATACTTTTACATGTGTTTCTGTGGTCATAAAAGTACATTTTCCTAAATATTTAAGTGAGAATAATTCATCCTGTTACTCTTCACCAATTTTCTTAAAAATGTTTTCTTTAAAGGTATAGGGCTGATTTCTTAGGGTTTGTTTGTTTTGTTTTGTTTTTAATCTGTGATCTCAATACTGAAAGAATCCTCCTGAATCCCTTTTCATTACTCACATGTAGTTGATCACGTTAAGAGGCTTAGAATTATTTGGCAGATGTTCCATGTCTCATGATTTCATGCAGGGCAGCAAAAAAGCAATTATTGTGGTATTTCTTTAAAAAAAAAATAGAAAGTTCTCATCTGATCTGAGAACTGGGTGGAGCTCAGGGTGTGTCCCTTCTGTCTCTTCTGGTTTTTGGTGGAGTTAATTTTTTCAGAGGAAGTCCATTTGTTAGATACCGACAAGGAGAAAAGTACCCAGAAGATTATTTGTGTACCATCAGCTTTTCAGAGGGCAATCATACATTTCAGCTTTAATCTAGAGTCGGAGTCAGGAAATAAGTTATTTTCAGAACTTTTACAAGATTAATAGTGAAGGTAAGAGACAGTAGGGTTCTGGAGGTTGGTAGTGATGGAGTACTGGAGTCTGGCCGCTGGTGGATTACCAGCTGCGTCTGCACTTAGAACTATGGCTTCAGGGGGGCCCCCATTAGATTCCATTAACCTTTCAGCCTATTTCTTGCAGACACTACCTGGGTGGCCAGGATAGCAAGAACCAACATAACCGGGGCTTGAAAAATAAGTCAATGCGGAAGTTCTGGTGTTGGGGGTCAAGATATTACTTTGTCATTGACAGAAGAAATGTGGCTTAGAAATCAGGACATAAACTGGTACCTTTTGTTTTTAATCCCTTGTAACCAGCAGCATAACTTGCAGAAAGAATGCATCATTTCTCACAGTTCCACAATTTACTACCTTAGAAGTATACATTGAAAGAAGTTAATTTTATTATTTTTTAAATTTTTAAAAATTTTTTGAAAGGAATTTAGAACCATTCACACATGTATAAAAAGCACGACACTATCAAAAATTGTGAATTTGAAAACTTTTCTATGCCAGGGATCAAAATTTCATTTGGGAGTCATATATTAATGAGTCCAAAAGGAGATACTGGCCTTATTTAATTACTACCATTATGGTCTCCTTCTGTTTTTTCTTTGTTGTTGTTGTTTGTTTGTTTCTTTTTGTGTTTGTGTTTTTGGTTTTATTATTTCCTTTTCTTTTCTCCCCAAAAGGCGGCGCAATTGAATCCATCCCATTGCAAGGTCTGGCCTTAAACAGGCTTCTGTGATGGCCCCTCGACCTGAACCTACTTTCTTTTCAGTGCATCCTAGGGAGTGGAACTGGAACACTGACCTCCCCAAATTAAAGATGGTCCTCCCAGAGGATGCAGGCTCTCCTTAGCCCTCCACTCTGGCATACTGCAGCTTCTCCTTTTCTCTGGTGCCATCCTGTAGCCCTGGCCCAAAGCTTTCCTGTACCACTGCAAGGCTAAGGGACATCCTGTGTGCTTCATCTGTATCTCATTTACTTGTGGTACCCTGAATCTGAAAGCCCAGATCATTAAGCACACAGATAATTCAAACTCTTCGTGATAGGCATAATCTTCATTCTCCATCCCCCAAATTTTATAAGAGCTGCAAATGAATCCTATCATCTGAGGGATTTAAATTTCATGTTTTTCTGTTTCCCTCATTGTACATCTGGCAGAAGTCCTAAAGAATCTTAGGATGGCCAAAGTGCATACACTAGGAATAGAAGAAAAAAGAACAGAATCTGGATAACCTGTTAATGAGTAACCTGTTTGCGAATACTTTTTTTAAAAAAAATCACAAACTTAAAAACCCTAACTGTGAGAAGAGATTTTTTCCCTGTAATATGACTATTTTCTTATACATTTTACAAAATCAATCATCTCATTCAGTTAAAAATAGTGACATTCCAATAAAATAAAAAAAGTCTCTCCCAAACACACACACACACACACACACACTCACATACACACTTCTTCAGTACGTTTATGCGCAACATCCATTAGCACAGTTCCACATTTACAGCCACCACTATATCTGACCCCTCATTCATGAAAGCTTCTGCTGCTTAGCCTTGAGCTACTGGGCTCCTGTCATTTCCCACTGAGCACACTGGGGTGGATTTGGGTGTCTTGCCCTCATTTACAATCTGAACAAAAGAAACCCAAGCCAAGAAAGCAGCTGGCTCCATAAAAACAGTAAAAACTCTGGCTGGCATCTCTGGGTGCCACTGACTAGCCAAACATCCACAGGCAGTGGTGCCAATATAGATTTCTGGGACAAAACAACAAAATAGATTTTAGTCAATAAACATTGATTTGACAAGAAATCACACAAATCCGTCCATACCAAAGGACACGTACATCCACAGAGTTCCAAACCAATGAGCACATTATGGACAAATTGAAAACCTGCCTAGGCTGGATTCATATGTGGCACATGGTCTCCAAGGTCTTCATCTGCCAAATCTGGTTATATGTTAGGTGTCAATGTTGCTCGCTGATTGTGCTACCAGCTGACAACATAAACCACGGACACTGACAAAACAAACACATACCATCACTCTGACGGTGGCATTTTTCAAACTTTTTTTTTTTTTTTAAGATTTTATTTATTTGCGAGAGAGAGAATGAGAAACAGAGAGCATGAGAGGGAGGAGGGTCAGAGGGAGAAGCCGACTCCCTGCTGAGCAGGGAGCCCGATGTGGGACTCGATCCCGGGACTCCAGGATCACGACCTGAGCCGAAGGCAGTCGCTTAACCAACTGAGCCACACAGGCGCCCCTCAAACTTTTTTGAAATGAAATGAAAGAGATGTTTCTCAGTGCGGCCTAGTATATACACAGACATGTAAACAACACATGATAAAATCTCGTGAAACAATACGTAACCCTACTACAAATGACCCGTTTTATTATTTCTATTTTATTTTGTTATATTTCATGGTTTTAATATTGTTAAGCTATTGTTATGACCATGGAATCGATTGTAATCTGTTAATGAGTCATGGCAATCATTCTAAATATACCCATCAGGATGATAAAAACTTACCATCTTTTAGGACTTGCTTTCATTTCTTAATAGGTATTTTGGGGTGGGGGGGATAGTTTTCCTTTTTCTTTTTCTCTTTTCTTTTGTCTTCTTTTCTTCTCTTCTCTTCTTTTCTCTTCTCTTCTCTCTCTTCTCATCCCTTCTCTTCTCTTCTTTTCTTTTCCTTCTCTTCCCTTCCCTTTCTTTTCTGTTCTTTTCGAGTTACATACAAACATATAGCTATTTCTTGAACAATTCCCAGCAGATATGTGGCTGAAGAAAATGATCCCATCAAATTTACCATCCACTGATTAACTGCTATGTGTATAAACCTAGGATGAGTGTTTTAAGGATCACTAAGGACTAACTCAAAAATTGTAGGTAACAATATTCATTGCATTTAAATAATTTAAACTTGCATTTAAAGAACTGCAATCAATTATGCAGTGTTCTTAGGGTTAATTATTCATATAGAATTGACCTCCTTAAGGAATATTAAAAGAATATATTGTTGTGCAAGGTAGAAATCCACCAAGTCAAATATTCTTTTCCTTACCTTACAGTGAAAATTCCACTTAAGTATCCCCTGAACTTAGGGATTCTGGTGGTGTTTAGGGCTGGGAAATCATCAGTTTTTCAATTAACAAGGGACAGGAAGATTTCTGGGAATCCTCAGGCTCCCTTTCTTAGTGTACCCATTCGCTGTGGTTGCCTTCATCGCTTGGCTCCAGTAATAGGCATTTGAATCTGGCTCAGCCAATCAGGATATACAAATGACTTGGCCACCATAATTTGCTCAAGATTGGGCAGATAACCCAAACAAATCACTGAGAATCAAGCCTAAATTATCTGGGAGAAACCGTACTTCTTAAACTTTCTTGTAGGCTTTGTTACCTGTGACAAAACACATAAATCTTTTTTTTTTTAAGATTTTATTTATTTATTTGAGAGAGAGAGAATGAGAGACAGAGAGCATGAGAGGGAGGAGGGTCAGAGGGAGAAGCAGACTCCCTGCCGAGCAGGGAGCCCGATGCGGGACTCAATCCCGGCACTCCAGGATCATGACCTGAGCCGAAGGCAGTCGCTTAACCAACTGAGCCACCCAGGCGCCCCAAAACACATAAATCTTGAACAAAAAGTGACCTAGGTAAAACCTACCTAAGAGTCAATCCATGTATTGCAAAGATTAATTTGCGCCCCGGATCTAGCTATGCTTAACAGTGAAATCACTTTAGCACCACTCAGTTAGAAGAACCAACTCTTTTTTTTTTTTTTTTTTTAAGATTTTATTTGTCAGAGAGAGAGAGAGAATGAGAGAGCACAAGCAGGGGGAGTGGCAGGCAGAGGGAGAAGCAGGCTCCCCGCTGAGCAAGGAGTCTGGGATCATGACCTGAGCTGAAGGCAAATGCTTAACCAACTGAGCCACCCAGGCATCCCCAATTCGTTTCTTAAAAAAAAAAAAAAAGCTAATTTTAACTGGACTTCCAATAAGGACAACAGGAGAAAGACCTGAAAAATCCTCTACTGCATTCAAACATATTTGAAGGATCTAGTCATTTCACTCCCTTGTGTATTTCTTTAACAATGATGGTTCTCTCATAAATGGTTGTGTAACTCTAAGCAAGTCACCACACCTCTCTGCCCTTGGTACATTAGATGTGATATAAAGATGCTAATGATATTTTTATTTTATTGCCAATTCACTCATTTGGTTAGAGATTGTGATCAGTAAGTACAAACTCTAGACTTAACCCAAGTGCAACTTGCAAACTTTTCTCTCCTTCCAGCCACTAAGTGCACCCCCAATTCTGATTCTTCATTTAGGATAGGATAAGCACTCACTTTTAACAGGCCTGAAAATACCTGTTTTGATGATTCAGTACAATTTTTCTTATTACCAAATAACAAGCTAAAAGAATAAGCATTTCTTATAATGCAACATTTTACTCTCCTGTAAGGCATCTCCAGTCCTCTGAAGTATTTCTTGCAATAGCCTCTCATCAGTAATGGTTATCTTAGGTGAGAGGTGATGTCATCTCATCATGGTTTTGATTTGCATTTCCTTGATGATTAACAACGCCGAGCACCCTCTCATGTGTCTGTTGCCATTTGCATATCTTCTTTGGAAAAATGTCCATTCAGATCCTTTGCCCATTTTTAAATTTGTTGTTGCTGTTGCTGCTATTGAGGTGCAATGCATTCCTTCTATATTTTGGATATCAACCCCATATTGGATATGAAGCTTGCAAATAATTTTTCCCCATTCCAGAGGCTGCCATTTCATACTGCTGATGGTTTCCTTTGCTGTGCAGAAACTTTTTATTTTGATGTAGTCCCACTAGTTTATTTTTGTTTTTGTTGCCTTGGCTTTTGTTATCAAATCCAAAAAATCATTCCTAAGACTGATGTCAAAAAGCTTACCACCTATGTTTTTCTCTAGTAGTTTTATGGTTTCAGGTCTTAAGTTCAAGTCTTTAGTCCATTTTGAGTTGATTTTTGTGTATGGTGTAAGTTAGTGGTCCAGTTTTATTCTTTCGTGTGTAGCTGTCCAGTTTTCCCAACACCACTTATTGAAGAGACTGTCTTTATTCCCTGTTGTATATTCTTTTCTCCTTTGTCATAAATTAATTGACCATATATGTATGGGTTTATTTCTGAGCTCTCTATTCTGTTCTATTGATTCATGCATCTGTTTTTATGCCAATATCATACCCTTGATCACTACAGCTTTGGAATATATTTTGAAATCAGAAAGTGTGATGCCTCCAGCTTTGTTCTTTCTCAAGTTTGCTTTGGCTGTTTAGGCTCTTTTGTGGTTCCACACAAATTTTAGGATTGTTTGTTCTATTTTTGTGAAAAATTACATTGGAATTTTAATAGGGATTGTACTGACTCTCTAGATTGCTTTAGGTAGTATGGGCATTTTAACAATATCAATAATTGTAATCCATGAACACGGAATACCTTTCCACCTATTTGTGTCTTCAATTTCTTTCATCAGTGTCTTACAGTTTTCAGTGTATAGATCTTTTACCTCCTTGGTTAAGTTTATTCCTAAATATCTTATTCTTTTTGATGCAATTGTAAATAGAATTTTTTCTTAGTTTCTCTTTCTGATATTCCACTTGTCTATAGATACACACCTGGTAGGATGTTTATTATCAAAAAGACAAGAAAAAACAAATACTGGCAGGGATATGAAGGAAAGGGAGCCCATATACACTGTTGGTGGGAATACAAACTGGTACGGACACCATGAAAAACAGTATGTAGTTTCCTCAAGAAATTAAAAATAGAACTACCATATTATTTAGCAACCCTACTTCTGGGTATATATTCAAAGGAAATGAAATCATTATCTCAAAAAGAGATCTGTACTCTCATGTTCACAGTAGCAGTATTCACAATAGCCAAGATATGGAAGCAACCTAAGTGTCTGTCAATAGATGAATAGACCAAGAAAATGTGATGTGTATAAAAAATGGATCATACAGCCTTTAATAAGAAGGAAATCCTGTCATTTACAACAATATGGATGACGCTGGAGGACATTATGCTAAGTGAGATAAGTCAGAGAAAGACAAATACTCCATGGTATCATATGTGGAATTAAAAAAAAAAAAAGAAGTCAAACTCATAGAAACAGATAGGGATTAAGCGGCGGGAAAATAAGGAGACATGAGTAAAAGGGTGCATACTTTCAGTTATAAGGTAAGTTCTGAGGATCTAATGTATAACATGGTAGTAACTACAGTTAACACTGTATTGTATAATTGAGATTTGCTAAGAAAATATAACTTAAATGTTCTCACACACAAAAAGGTATATATGCGAGGTGATAGATCTGTTATTTAACTCAATGGGGGGAAATTTTTTTCACATCCTTTTATATCCTTTCTTTTTTTAAAAAGATTTTATTTATTTATTTGACAGAGAGAGACACAACAAGAGAGGGAGCACAAGCGGGGGAGTGGGAGAAGGAGAAGCAGGCCTCCCGCGGAACAGGGAGCCTGATGTGGGGCTCGATCCCAGGACCCTGGGATCATGACCTGAGCCCAAGGCAGACGCTTAACAACTGAGCTACCCAGGTGCCCCATATCCTTTTATATCCTTGTGTATATGTATCAAATCATAACATTGTATACTTGAACTATCTTATAATTTTATTTGTTAAATGTATCTCAGTAAAGCTGGATAATAAAAAGGGTAGCCTCCAAAATCAGTAGAGAAGTATTTTACTAGATTCATTTTACACACACACACACAAAAGGCATTTGACTATTTTCCCAAAATCAAATGGCTAAGGAGTTCTACTCAATAGCATTTGGGAAAATCGAGCAAAGAGGATGTGAGAAAAGAGAGATCAGGAGAAATGAATAGGCTATGGCCAAAGCCAAAGGCATGGTGAGTGGAAGGATCAGAACAACCCCAAGCGTTTGGGATATCATTATGACTCCGGTCAAGTTTATAACCAGGTACATGTTTTACGTGAGAACAAGCAGACTGAAACATAGTAAGTATTCTCCAAAGAAGTATCATAAATAATAGAATTATGTAAACACACATTTATTCACATAGAACATCATTTGTTTTTTCACCAGTGGTCTCTATTCTAGGTCTTATTTTTTTGAACAGTTTTGCCTATGTTTTCTCTTGATCAATCTACACATTGGCTGTTTTTCAGCATTTTTCCTTTAGCAGTCAGAGGAGTGAGGACCTCCCACGTCTATGATGGACAGACCTTTAGCTCATCTGTCAAAACAACCTGCTTGTTCACTGAATGTCTAGTCACTGAAGAAAAATGCCCTTCTGTTATTTCCCATCTATTTTCCTCTCAAAATTAGGAAGAGAGCTTTCCTTTTCCACCCAAAAATAAACTTATGAGCAACGAGGTGGATGGTCAAAGCTAAAGAAAAGTACAAAACAGAATGAGTTAACCTGACATGTATTTCAGAGTCACATATAGATAGTTTTAGAAAGCTGAAATGTACCTTGTCCCCCTTATTTTATTTTACAACATTTTGTCATTTGCCAAGGGACATTATATTTCTTATCTCTCTCCATTTTTAGTATAAACACATATAATAAGACAGGGTACAGATAGGTGGTTCACACACATTTTATGATTGAGGCCACAAAAATTTAATTATACGTGCAAAACAAATTGCATACAACGATAAGAATGCAAGTCCTGTTGTCCAATATTGTTAGCCATCAAAACACGTCTTATACAGCTTGACGTTTAAAATAATTATTTGATCTGTTATATGGAAAAAAATATTTTATTACCCAAGTTCATTAACTCATTTGTTCATTAATTTATTTGGCACAGATATTTTTAGGGCACATAGAATGTGGACAATATTTTGTAAGGTATTAATTACTTTTTAGTGCCAAGTAACTATTGCACCAAAACACTATCATAAAGGGAAAAATGTGTGTGTGTATAAATATATTTTGAAAACTGAGAGTAAATAAAATAATTCTCTATTCATTATCATGTATTTTTCTTCCTGGTCTGCCTGAGTATAAAACCTAGGTTTATCTTTATTTAGCTTCTTGAGGAAGTCACTTAACTTCCTAAGCCTTGGTTTCCACATTTGTAAATAGATAAAATTGAATTAAATACAATTGAGGTTATGCTTATTCTGTGATACAAATTGTTCCTTTTTTGAAATTTGTATTCTCATTCAGAGTTAAGATTCCTTAAAGACTGGTACTCTCTTCTTGTGGTAGGTTATTCAAACTGATTTCAAGTAGACTGCTAGGCTACAGTAGGGATTCAAGAAAGCAAGAAGAATTGAATCAAAGAGAAAATGCAAAACACCACACATCACGTGCGATGCTTTCTGTAAGAAATCTACATGCTGATTTTTCCTGTCTCCCATTAGAATGTTTTCCTAGGAAAAGCCTAATATATCTTTTATGGAGTAGGATGGTTTTATGTTAATAGAGTCTCCCAGTTACATTTTCATTTAAGCCTTACCACTAATGTCTCAAAGTGCTGCCTTATTAAATAGCTTTAGGTGTGAGAATATGGTCAAGGGGAGGTCTAGAAGAGAAAGAATATTGGGGAAGTTTTCTTGACTTCCTGAGACCATATAAAGTCCAACATCAATTCTGTAGGCAGCCTGGAAATACAAATTCAAGAGATTTGACCAAGAAAAAGACCTTCCTACATCTACTCCAACATTTTGCAAACTTTGAGTCTAGCTCTGCCAGTGTTGATCTTACTGGAAAACAAAGAGATTCTGCTTTATTCTGTTGTGTCAGTGTATCAGTTTTCAGTATGTTCTAAATCAGACCCTGATTATTGATGTCCTAGAAGAAGTTTATTTTATGTGACTATCCCGGAATCACTTAGCTCTCAACCACAATTTTCAAGAACGTGTGTGTCACATTGTATAGTTTGTGGGCAGTTTATAGACCAGAAGACATAGTCTTCACTCAGAAAGCTGACAGTTTAATTGTTTTTAGGCCTGGTGATGACCTGGGGAAAGGTCAGATTTCCTAGGACTTTAGGTGCCTCAATGAGGAAATCTTGTTGTAACCAAATTTCACACGTTATTTTAAAATGAGATGTTGTTTGTAAGGAGGACACAGCGGTAAAGAAAATCTGTAAAAAAGGTGCTTACTTTACAGAAGAAAGGGCCTTAAAATGGTGTCAGGAGAAGAGCTGGCTTTATACCTTCTACAAGGAACTAAGAGACCCATCAAGGACCCTGACAGTGTGGACCAGTTTGACGATGAGTAGCATCTTCAGAGCAAAAATTTGGACTATTATCTATTTATTTTATCCATATGTCAAATGTAGGTATTCAGAAGTACATAACATTAAACTTTCCTCATTTCTTCTAAATTCCTGGACCCAATAGATAATTGTCCTTTTTGTTGCTTGGTTCTGCTGAAAATCTCAAAGCTGAAGGGGTTTTATTTGTTTCTGACTTTGAAAAGGAGAGGTCATTTCTACCTGGGCATTTCTGTGCATCTTTTTATAATTCAGTTATGAAATCGCATGATGGCCAGATGGTCAGGCTCCTTGGACTTTCAGCGGTTGAAAACTTTTTTGTTTTATTGGTCTAGATTTATTCCTTGCTCACCATGTCAACAAACTTCTCTGCTCCTCCTCTCAACTTTCACCATGTATCCCACCGGGACCCTATGTCAAGGAATTCACTGATCATGATGGGACTCTCCATATTTTTTTTGTAAAATAGTCTTTGGCCAGATGTTAGATCTCCTACAATTATTTTATGTTACATTGAAGTTGATCATTCTTTTTTTTTTTCTTTTAACCTATAGATGTATAAGCTTAAGATATTTCAGAAAGAGTTAAAAGCAATAAAAATAAAACACTTTTTGAAATGACTGAACTTTGCATCCAGAGTAAACTAACTTTTGGGATCTCCTCTTTCTCTATCTGTTTATCAATATGACTGCTAGTTGCAGTGGAGAGAAAAAATTTCAGGAGAGTTCAGAGAGCATGTTGTAATCCCACATCACCAGCATACTAGGCTCCATTCACAAATGGAAGTTGTGAGGGTGCACCGACCAATTGTTTTTTTCTTGTCACATTTGTTCCAGTACTTGTGAGTGTTACTGACTAATAAATGGAATGAGAAAAACCTGAATGGAATTTAAAAGTAAGATAAAGAGAAAAAAATTTACAAAAATTATTACAATTTACAAAAATCAACAAGGTGGAAGGGCTGGAAGCATATTTTCTCAATTCTGTGTATGTTGAATTGTTTGAGGGGGAGCACATTTGAGAAGAAGAAAAAAAAAAAAGGTCATTATGAAGTCCCTCACATACAATTCTAAGTTTTCTGTGTGAACGATGGAACCACCGGCATGTGTCCATCATCATTACATTTTAAATAGAATGACTAGAAACGTAAGTGGCTTTCATTATATTTCATCTAATGCAATTTGTTCCTTAAATGTTAAAAAAGAAATTTCTTTACCACAACATGCAAATTGTCAGTTTTGAAGATACTGCTTTTTCTGAGTTGGTTTTTTTTTTTTTTCATTCTGACCATCTTCAAACTAAAAAATGGAAAATATAAGCAGGTAATAGTTTAATTTGTTATTAAGAGTAATTACTGTCTGGTCTTTGAAGGTTATTTCTATGTAAGTTTTAAATAGAAAACCATTTAACATATATTTATCTTCATAAGCTATTTTAAATGATCAGCAAATACCTTCTCATCACATAAAAGGAGCCATTTAAAACATTCTTATTCTGATAAAAAGAAAATTATAACCTATGAGACCATAGAAACTAAAGTAGTATTTAAGCTGTGATAGACACTATAAGGAGAAAAGACATATTTAGTCAGCACATGTTTCTTTGATTGTCCTCTTTTGATTATTGATAGATACAGTTTCTATTTTTGTACACTGTTGTGTACCTGAGTCCTAGTCATCTAATAAAAGAGAAAGGTAGACTGTAAGCTTTATTAAACATCTGAACTTAAAGACTTCTTGATGTCTTTTGATTTGAATCATTTATGGGCAAAAATCTGATACTCATAATGTAGAAGACTGTCTGTTGTTTTTGTTAAGAAAATATAATGTTATCTATGTATTTTGCTTTGATTATTCTTCTATTCTTATTAAATGAAAATATTTGCTGACTCTCTACTATATGCAGAGCACCATTCTAGATGTCAAATTCATGATGGCAGTAACTGTGTCTGTTTTGTTCATTATATCCTTGCATCTAGAATGGCTAGACAGACAATAAGTAAGAGCAACCATAAATATATGTTTTGTTTGTTGGTTGGGTTTTAATTAATGTAATAGGGAAAATAAACCAAAATAAATAGGAAGAGTGCCAAGTTCAGGGTGGGGTGGTCATTGGGAATTTTATAAGGGTTATCAATGAGAAGGTGACATTTGAGTGAAGAACTGTAGAAAGTGAAGAAGGGAACCAGCTAGATATTTACATATTTCAAGAGAAGGAACAGAATGTAAGAGGGCTTTGAAGTGAGGAGTCTTGGAATCCCAAGGGCCAGGACATAAGAAAGAGGCCAGTGTCCCTGCAGCAAGGTGAGAGTCATCATAGCAGGTGAAGTCAGAAATGTAACAGGATAGGGATTCCTGGGTGGCACAGTCACGTAAGCAACCCACTGTTGGTTTTGGCTCAGATAATGATCTCAGGGTCATGACATCAAGGCCCCGTGTTGGGCTCTGCACTCAGAACGGAACCTGCTTAAGACTCTGTCACCCTCTTCTTTTGCCTCTCCCCCTCTAAAAATAAAAAAATAAATCTTTAAAAAAGAGAAAAAAGTAAGTATAACATATAGGGCATTAAAAGGGCTTTGGCTTTTCCTATAAGTGAGAGGAAAGTTATAGAAGAGTTTTAAAACAATGAGTGACATCTGAGTCATTTATAATAGTGGTACCCTGACTGCCATGTTGAGATGAGGCTATGTTGGGCGATGTTTGCATTAGGGAGACCAATTAGAAAACTTGTGCAAATGTATTGTGCAGACAAATATATAACCATGCAGGCAAATGATACTGATGGCTTAGACCAGGGTGGTAGTAATAGACATAGGGAGAAATGGTTGAGTTTGAATATTTAAAGTTTAAGCCAATAGGATTTGCTGGTGGATGAAGGTTAGTATGACAGAAAGAAAGGACTACAGAAGAATTTTTGCATTTAGACCTACACAACTGGAAACATTGAATTGCATTTTACTGATGGACAATGTACATTTGGGATAGGTGAACAGAGATCAGGACTCTTTTTACATGTTAGACTTGATGTCCCATCAGCATCAAGTAGACATGTTAGGTAGAGTTGGATATATAAAACCAGAATTGAGATAAAATATAATTTGTGAAATTGTTGGCATGTAGAGGCTACTTAAAGCCATAACATTAGAAAAAATCATCTGAAAAAACTGAGTAGATTAGGGAAAAAAAGTCTTAGGCTTGAGTCTTGTATGCCTCTAATATTTATTTTTGGGTGTAGGGAGATAAGAAATAACTAAAAAAAGGGACTGAAAAGCTATAAACAGTGAGGTAGGATGACTTCAAGGGAAAGTAGTGTCTTAGAAGCCACTTGTTGAGGGTATTTTAAGATGGAAGTAGTGATCAAACATGTGTCAACATATTCCTGACAGTTCAAATGACATGAAGACAGATAAGTGATCATTTGGTTATGTAATAAGGAAAGTCCAAGTGACCTATATAAGAGTTTGTTTACATAAAGATGATCTAAAATATAGTTATCCTTTATATACTTTATTCATAAGCATTCTAATGTATTCCAAGCCCTCAGAACAGTGACAGCATGCAGTAAATGTTCAGCAAACATTTTTTTTGGAAAAAAGTGAATAAATAAATGGGATTTGGGAGAGTTGTTAGGAAAAAAAAAAGGGGATGGGGAACAGAGTAAAATAAACTTCACCTGTGTTCTATGGCCTACCAAAGTATTGACTTTAACTAAATGGATGTATTTTAAAGTACATTTATTCTTTCCCTTTTCATTTTAATTACAAAAAGTGATATTAAAAAAAGAATATATTCTATAAAACAGTTTAGAATCCCAGAAATTAATATTGTTACACAAAATTCTTGAGAACTTTTTTTTTTTTGGCATATGACGACGACAGTGCCCTTTCATTAAGTGACAAAAATGGATCCCTTCAATAACAATTTTAAAATTAATACTTTAAATTGTGGTTGCACAGGCAATTTTTTTATTCAAAGTCTTCACTCTGCAAGGTTA